>NW_010105605.1:50263-116220 GCF_000699245.1 Pterocles gutturalis | reverse complement strand
ACAAAAAGAACAAAAACCAAAAAACACTCCCCCAAAAACAATAAACCCCCCCAAACCACAAAAAACCCCAAACACCCAACAAAACCTCCCAAAAAACCAAAACCCACAAACTCTCCCCCCAAAACAACAACAAAAAATCCCCAAAACAAAACACCAAACACAACCAAACCAAAAAGAAAACAAAACACCAAAACACCAATCCCAAAATACCCCAAACCAACCCCAAACTAGCACACAACAAATTTCTTCTGGGGAGGGATGAAAACCCCCAGCGCAGCCCTCGGCCCCCTCGCTGGGGTGCTGCTGTGGGTGGGAGCCTGGCACCCAGAGGTGGGAGCGGCTGGGGGTTTTTTTCTGGGTGTGCGGCCCTTTTATCTAAACCTTCTAGTTAAAAAGTGGTTTGAGCCATTTCTTAAAAACCAACACTGCAATCAACTCGCACAAATCCATTACCCCAAGGCTACTGAGCATCCGCCTCGCGAAGGAGACCAGAGAGGACAGAGCACCTTAAGCTCAGCCTAGGTCTCAGCTCCATCCCACCTTGGGTGGCTAAGCCCAAAGGCAGCGAGGACAAGCAGCAGCACTACAGTACATTTTCCCACGTGTTTCTGGGAGAAGAGGAGCGTGTGGAGCCCCACTTTCACACCTCTTGTGGAAGCCTTAACGTCAAGCAAGAAATGAAGCTGTGACTCCAGCCTAGCGAAGCTGGGCTGCAGGTACAACCCGTGCTGGCGCTGGTTACAAGGGAAACAGGAGAGTAACAGGGGAAAGAAGGCAACAAAAAAAACAAGTCTGTGTTGGGACTGAGGCATGTCCAAAGCCACCCAGCAGGAGTTAAAGTCACTTGCTCAGCTCCAGCAGGATACCGCCCAAATGTCAGTGCTGAGCTTAACGCAGCTGATTTTAATAACAAGATGCTAACGGGAGAGCTAATGATACTGGGACAGGAAAAGTGAAGTTTTTTACACTGCTCATGTTCTCACAACAGTTGGACTTTTCAGCCAAGATGGTTGGGACTGGGTCATATCCAATATTACTTTTTCGATACGGCACTTCAGAATTACCCTGGCTTTGAGATGAAGATGGAAAATGGCATCAGCTTTAAAACTACCTGTGCAGATCCTCAGGTGAGCTTTCAAATCCTTGATAGATTTGCCTGTCTTCTCAGACTAAAGAGGGCAATTAAAAAAAACCTTCTGACTCATTTGATATTTAAGATGTTTAACCATGTAGCAAGGGCTGGAAGGTTTGGTTTGGTAAAATTTTGTTTGTATTTCACTGCGACATATTCCTGTATTTTGTACAGAAATATACAGAGAAATTTTTGCCCTTTTTGCCATACCATTCCCACCTGCTCCACCCATCCCAAACCCAGACTCCAGTCTGACTGCTGCAATTAGAGCAGAAATCACAGAACACTGGGTGTTTTAATTGGCCACAAAGTATGTGGCACGTTTAAATCTCTAATGATAACAGAGAGAACATAATGAGTAACCTTGATGTTTTTTTTTTTTTTAAGATGAGTATGTACAATTTTAATTTTACTGCACAAAGAAAACGCCTGAAGTGACTTTAAAATGAGGATAATGCTTTTTCACAGTAGCCAGGTGAGTGGTGGTAAAATTAAATCATTTAAATGTTGCCTTTTTGGATAAATATTGTAAATGTCATGTTAGATGTTTCATTAATAAGAACCGATGTACATGTAATTTGGCCAAAGAGAGGTGGCAGAGTTGTTCCAGAAGCAAAAATCTACCATTATACGACACCAAATGTGGAGTTTTTAAGGAGTATTTTGTAAAAGGAAGAGGTAACAAAATGTACAGAATCCCAGATGAGAAAATGGGGAAAAAAGGGATGGGAGGAGTGTTCAAACAGGGCAGATAAAGCTCAAAATGCAACAAAAGCTACTTGAATAAACATATTAGAGATCTGAAAAACATCAGACAACTAGTGAGGCCAGCTCTAGGAGTATAAAGAAAAAAAGTTTTAATCAAATTAGTGAAGAGCTGAAGGGCAGGACTGTGACAGTGTTTGGAAAATCTGGGCGCCACATGGGGGGATCTCAACTGGTCCCAATTCGCAGCTGTCTGGTGCTTTGTTCTTGCCAAAATCCATCTTCAAGAGGATTCAGGCTGGGTTCATTGAGATACAGTGATCTAACATTGCTGATTACATATGGAAAACTTGCCTGACCCTGGTTTTGTGCTGTTGAACATGGAAAGGGAGGAAAATAAGCAAATGGAATTGCAGTGAATGGGGCCGGGGAAGAGGCAGCAGCTCCAGGAGAGTGGGAAGCTTGGAGCTGAGGAAGGAGCACACAGGTTATGAACAGACAGATCAGGGATCAAGTCGTTGCATTGTGAAGAAGGGGGCTCTAAAACAACTGTCCGAATCTGCTCTGCTTTGGCTCTTGCCTAGAGGACAGCCGCCCTCAGCTGAGTGACTGCTGGGACCCTGTCTAACACTTGAAATATTTCCCCAGCAGTAGCAGCTTGCAGCATTTGTGTATCTGCCAAACAGCACATGGCATGAGTCCCCTGGACAGGACACCTGGCTAAACCTACATGTACATCTGTGGATAGCATCAGAGGTGTCAGGGCTTTTTTAACAGCTCAGTACATGCTTTCTGCTCTTGACTTTTGCCTGACAAACCAGCATGGAGTAGATTTCTCAACTAGGGGCAAACCTCCTTAGCTAACAATTCCAAAATATACCAAAATACCAACCTAAACTCTCCTTGCTTGTGGTTATCAGAAAAAGGAGCTGAGGAGGTGTTCTGTAGACTCTATATAGGCAAAACCAGAAAGATTAAAACAATACTACCCCCCCAGATAAGCATCCCTCCATCCTCCTTTCTCCTTGAGAAGAGCTTAGTAGTGCTACTACTCACCTAGGACACGGTCTTTTCCAAGGCTCCCTGCAGAAGCATTTAGGTAAGCAGGGTCAGCAAAAGGTGAAGAGGGAGTAGGGGAGCTTTATCCACAGGGCTAGTCCTGCTTCTCAGATTGCTGGCCATCCCACACCTGTGAGCATCCTGGATCTAGCACAGGGCACAGCAGAGGCTGCAAGCTGAAGTCAATTAGGTGCCAGGTGCACACAAATCAGGCTTTGCTGGCTTTCAGGATGCTTTGCAATCTGACCACACTTCCTAGCTCTTTCTTTTTTTTCCCCAAATAAAAAGCTAAGCAGCTACTTTTTGTAACAAAAGACCTAAGGCCTTAATGTGCTCCTACGGCTTCAGAAGCTGTGACTCTCAGAAAACAAGTCACCAGCTGATCGTTGGTCACAAGGAACGGCAACGCTGCCATTTTAAGCAGCTACATTTTCCCTGTTTGTAGCCAAAATACCATTTATTTCAAGCTCTGGCATAGTATCTAGCAGTGAACTGGTATGGCAGGCTGGTTTCCTGGGATACATCGACCTCCATCCTACCATTTGTGTACCCAGAAGAAAGCTAAGCCTGGCTCAGCTCCCACTGCATCCCCTTCCAGCATTTTCACCAGCTCCAGCAGCAGGTACATCAGGCCTGGACTAACAGTGATATTCGTGCAATCTCAGTGAATCCTCATTGCATTGAGAGCAGAAAAGGGCTTTTTATCTTACCTGCGAGCAACGAATGTGTCAGAGAGGAGGCAGCTGGAGGAGAAGGTCATTCCTGTTCTGCAGAATATTATCTAACAGGAGCCACCAACATGTTTGTAGCTTTCTAGGCTAACCTGTGAGGCAGGATAAAGCTGGAAGTGCCTCCCATACTCTGAAAATAAGACCACAGGAAACTACCATCTGGATAGTCCTCGTACCTGGCATTTCCTCAGTGTGCTTAGTAGAGGACAACACACTTTGTTATACATTTTGTGTTTTGCACAACGTTTTGAAGAAATAGAAACCATTCTCCTGGTAAACCTGCATTTTCCTATATGTAACTGATTTTGAAGGAATCCTACCCCGAACAGTTGGTTACTCAGCATCTTCTCAAGAACCCAAAATAGTCCATAAAACACATTCTCGCACTCTTTTTCTGATGGCAAGAGGAGGGTCTGGACACTTCTATTTTAAGTTGCAGTTCAGTAGGCAGATAATTCTTCTGAATGTGTGAAAGGACATTAACCAACACAGAAGTGAGAAATTATGGATAGCTTATTCCCTAGAACTGGAGGGTTTTGTGTGATTTTTTTTTTTCACAAATGTAAGTCATCACCTACCACAGAGACAGCAGATGACGGACAACAGCCTAACCCTTCCTGGCAATTACTGGTTTTCTACAGAGTTTTTTGCAGGCTGGAGCCTGATCCATTCCCATCGGCTGCTGGATTCTCCACTGCATTAAACGTTCTCTTTCGCAGAGCTGTTACTTACACAAGCTTCACTGGCACAGGGGAACTGCTGCCCTCAAATTGAGATTAAAACCAGTTTCCAGGAATCATCTCTTCAAGTCATTTTACTGCTAGAACAATCTTGTGCACCTCTCCCCTACAAAACACGGAGCCAAACTGGTGCCGAAGTGAACCGCCCGAATCCACGCTGCACATCAGCCCTGTCCAGTGGGTTTATCTCACTGTGCACGTGATGCGTGCCTGCTCACTTCATAAAAATCCTTTTCATTCCTGGAATTGCGAAGCAAACTCCATCCTTTCCTGGAATACCTGCATGGGTAGGCTTATCCAACAGCTTTAAATACATACCTTAAATTCAGTTACCAGGCAACTCAATCCTCAACAAGAGAGGAAACCCCACCCCTTTCCAGTTGTTTTTCTTATTTAAGTACATGGGTTACCTTGTCATAACTTGTTGGTTATGACAGCTAGCCACAAACAGAGCAAAACTGTCATTCTTATTTTTTGGCTATATTAATGGAAGCCAGGCTTTTGGCCAGTATTTCAGACAGAATGAGGACTTGCCAGCCTCTGCAAGCCAGGGGTGGGAGGATGCGGGGAGCGTGCCACGGGAGGAGGATGCTGCTGCTGCTGTGGGGGGGACCTGAACTCCTCCTGCAGGTAACATCCCTCCCAAACTCTCTCTGAAATGGCACCGATACGTAGCTACATTAAATACAAAAATCTCAGCCAAAGCAATGTGAAGGCTTCTACAACTCAGAACAGATTGTATCCTACCATAGGGTATTTTTATATTTTTATGATTTAGAGGTCTGGCAGCACGCTTTCTAAAGCACTTGAGGGCACTTGTTCTGCACATCTCTCTGCTCATTTGTCCCTTTGCCTGGATCGTACACCTAGAGTGCCGTGAGCCATATTTCTCCCTCAGCCCTTAAAGAGCTATTTTTAAGCGAATGCCCTGCCTTGGCCCCATTTCTGCACCAGCCGGCGGCTGTTTCTGGACGTGTTGTAACCGAGGCCCCGCTTACGTTGCGACAAGTTGGTCTCGAACGCTGCACCAGGCTTCCTGAATTTCTTCTGGTCTGGCAGGAACAAAATTCTGCAAGAGGGTTTCTGTGAGCTTGAGATGAAAAAAAAAAGAATAATTTACAATCTCTGCCAGTGGGTTTGATGCAGAATTCAGTGCCTTACTCTGCCTGCTCTCCTCCAGTTTCCCGGAGAGCGTCACGGGTTTGCAGCGTTGGCACCCGGGCGGCTGAGCAGGGACTGCTGCGGCATGCAGCACGCGGTGGAGCCCAGGGCTTGGGTAATCCTGGTGTTAAGATTGGCCTCAGAATTGTTCATGTCGGTATTATCGTGGGCTCACAGTCCTGCTGGGAGACACCACGTATGGCACTCGGACTGGTGTGATGTGGAGACCACTCAACACCTAATGAGGAAAAAAAAAAAACCCGAAGGATGCACCAGACTGTTTACAAATGATGTATTTTAGCTTCTGTGTTTTCCCTCTATCATATGAGGCTGTGTTAGAACAGCGTTGACACCAACAATACTGACAGCAGAAGTGCACATAGTCACCAAGAGTTATTTCCTAGTTATCAATCATTTCGTCCCCCTGCCTCCTCCTTCCCCCCATTGCTGCTCATCTTCGGACCCAGCCCGGCTTGCATCTTGTGAACGGCATCTCCTTTGATGGGACACCCTCTCGGAGCCAATCCAGACACGCTCGCCCAGTCACACAGATGTCAGTCTTTCCAAGAGCATCCATAGTGATGCAATAATATAATAATAAAATATAATAACAGTTACAAGCCCAATCCAAACCTCCCTTGATGTGAGGAGAGCTGTACCGAGTCCAACAGCACGTGCCAGTGCCAATAGTCTGCAGGAGATGATGTGTAATTAAAACGAATGCTGGTTGCAGCTGTGGAGGTGACAAGGCTGGTGGAGTTTTCTTCTCACAGACCTAGAAACAGGATTTGAGAGAAACTCTCAAGTTTTGGAGCATTCTCGGATGGTCTGCAGAAACATCCTTCATTAAGAATTTTCATTCTTCATTAAGAGCCACAAAGATGTCACCCATGGCTCCCCTCTTACAGATCAGTGTTGCACACAGGTTGGGACAGCACCTGGGTGGGCTTTGAAGGACCTGAGCATGTCACCTGGCACACTGCTAGTGCTGGCTGGAGAGTGACGGAAGATGGTGGGAGCTGGAGATGGGACCCCAGCCCAGGGTGTAGCTGGAAGTGGTCCCAGTGGCATTGCTGTGCAATTTTACAGACTACAGGTGCTGTTTTGCTGCAGACATCAACTGCAGTAAAACACGCACAAATTTTACATTAAAAATGTTGTTGGATTTATAATTTCCTGGAGAAGCAATGCAAGTTTGCAAATCCGGAAGGAATATTGTTGGGACTTGCTGAAGTGCTCAATATGAACTGTAACATGCAAGCCATTAAAATGAAGATATTTGGCATTTGCAGTCACACGTACGGGCCTTTCAAAACCATTCTTCTGGTTTGGCAGCTCCTGTGCTCCTTGAATGATGCACAACCTCCTTTTATATGTTCTGTAAGATGCTTCTGCAAAGTTGGCATTTTTAAAAAAACTTGTGGAGAAGAAATCTGGTGAAGAAACACAGAGCTGATCTAAGAGAAACGTTGGAAACCTGCTTCATTTGCATGATTCCTTTTGCAAATCCCAGCTGATATCTGCGCTTTGTGTTTGGTTTTTTATTTGGCTGTTTCTAGATGCGCAAATCTGGAAGCAGACTTTTCAAAGCATCCCCGAGCCAGGCTTTGCAAACGAAATGTCAGCGCTTGTGCAAAGTCGGGGACACTTTCTGTGCTGATAAGCAACTCCTCGGAGTGGCCAAACTGATCCATCTCCTGCTCTGACAGAGCCATTGTCTAACCTGACTGTTGAGCGGGGCTTTAAGGCTAAGCGGAGGATAAAACCCTACAATTGACCATGTCCAATGACTGCCTCCATCATGTGACATTTCCTCCATGTACATAAAGGCATCATTGACACTTTGGACCTTGCAGATGTTTTGCAATTCATTTGGTTCCCACAAAGATACCAGAAAGTAAGTCTCGTGAACTGGCAATACTGTGTTCTCCTCTGAACACGTTCTTATCTCTAAAACGCATTTAGATGCAAATTGCATCATGGCTCATGGCCCCACTTGTTTTCTTTTGCTTTTTCCTCTAAACAGACTGTGCCATTATTTTTTTTTAAAGTACAAAAATATTCAGATGTTCCTGAAAACACTGAGCACATTTGATTTCTTAGCGAGTGATGTGCTCCACACGCGAATGGCTGTATATTCTTCCGCCGTTTGCTCACGGCACTCTGCTTTATGCTTCTTAATTTAATTTGCCTTTCTGACTCTTTAGTGATCCTTCCCAAAGAGAAACCTCTTTGCTAAGAAGCCACTTGCTGTGCTCTCAACAGAAGGAGACATTATGAACAACTGGTCTCGCAGGTCTGGACAAAGGCACGGTGGTGTGGTCAAGTGTGGCCCTGACCATACAGAGATGTCTTAGCGCAAACTTGGCAAAATTCTCACCTCTTCTTGTAACTGAGCAAAGCTTTATCCTCTGTGGCTTGTCCTTCCTCTCTGCAAAATGGGAAAATGGTAATTCCCCCCTGATTTGGTTAAGATTTTTCCTGTGAGTAGCCTTTGCTTTCACAGATGGAGACCCCTTGTCATTAGCCTTACGATCACAGCTCCTTTCGCCCCTATTTGCTCCTAATTAGCTGCTCTGAAGTGACAGAACAATTCAGGCAGGGATCTTGCTAGATGCTGTGTCTGCCTGGTTTACTTCCTACCTTCAGATTTATCAGAGGCAAGAAAATGGCAGCTCCTTTTTTTCCACAAGAGAAATAAAAATAGCTCCTTTGGACAAAGCATTCTAGGCTGAGCTGGTGATAATTTCTTCTAGAAATGAAGTGAGTTCTGTCTTTCCACACGACATGTATCTCTTGTGCCTCTACCTGTGTGGCTTCATTTTTCTCTAAATAATCATAGAATCACAGAATGGTTTGGGTAGGAAGGGACCTTAGAGATCATCCAGTCCCACCCCCTGCCATGCGCAGGGACACCTCCCACTAGCCCAGGTTGCCCAAAGCCTCATCCAGCCTGGCCTTGAACCCCTCCAGGGATGGGGCATCCACAGCTTCTCTGGGCAACCTGGGCCACTGCCTCACCACCCTCACCATAAAGAATTTCTTCCTAATATCTCATCTCAATCTCCCCTTTTCCAGCTTATACCCATTACCCCTTGTCCTGTCACTACACTCCCTGATAAAGAGTGTTTCCCCATCTCTCCTGTAGCCCATGTGTCTTTTATTGGTGGAGAAAACATTTATTGACTGCTTCAGGTTGCTGATTAACTGTCTGACTTATGCTGCTAAAACTGCATTTCAGAGTGCTATGCATAGTCCCTGTGCTTGATCATGGTTATAGTCCAGACTGTTGCTCTTTAAATAAGCAGAGAATATCAGCACTCAAAAAACCAAAGTCACTTCAGAAGAAACCCCTTAAAAATCCAAACAGGAAAGCACCGCCACCCCCCCGCCCCTTTTTTTTCAAATAGTTCCCAGCAAAGGTAAATCCAGAGACCTCCAGTCAATGAGCACACCTCCTTCTTCAAGCCCTTCCTTATCTATGGAGGCTTTAAGATTTTTTTGGATCTGGATTAAAAGATGATAATACCTACAAACAAGTGAAGCAGCCGAGTAAATAAAGTCACCTCAGTGCTTCACGGATATCCTGGTTTTTGCAAAGGCTTGTCCAAGCTCAACCTAAATCATTCGAACCATCGTTGTCAGGCAGTCCTCCTCTCCAGGCTCTCGCCTTATCACTCTCCAGCAGATGCTTCAGCCAACCATTGGATATTGAAAACATAAATAATGAAACAAAATTTGGAGACAATGGTTTCAAGGCTGGGGACAAAATACTGATGGATATTGTCAGTCTGAGAGTAACCAAGCAGCAAAAGCTCAAGTGACAACAATAGGGAGGAGAAGAATAGGGACAAGTGAGGAGCCCAGAATCTCAATAAGGCCTGGAGCTGCACATGCTGCTGTTACCCTAGAAACTAACCTCTCCCCTGAAGAGGTTTGCCGGGGCATTGTCCAGGGGACACAAGATGTGTCATACACCAGATGGTCGTGTGCTGTATAACTCAGTTATCCGAGCGGCGCAGTGGAGGAATGCACGCCGCCGAGCGCTCCGGAGGGCCGCCCAGGGCACCATCTGTTCTTTCATACCCTGGGCACTGCTTTGGCTTTTTTTTCTTTTTTTTTCTTTTTTTTTTTTTTCTTTCCAAGAAAGGAAGAGGAAAGAAAATTAAAATCATTCACCATTCAGCAGGGGGAAAAAAAAAAAAGAAGTTTAAATACAGTTGCCATACCTAGCTTTCATTTAGCTAATTTTATCTCTGGTTTTATGTCAGGTGAATTGCTTTTTTATGCCCGGGTGAGCAGCAATTATTTCTCTCTCAGGAGTCTATCATTTATAAATAAAACCCCTTTGAGACCTCATCGGTCATTTACCATCTGAAAACCCCCAAACGCTTTTAGCCATATGTTCTACAAAGCCTCCTCTCTCCTCCCCAAAGCTCCCTGCGAAGGTTTCGGCAGCATGGGGGAAAGAGCATTTTTCTCTTCCAGGAATTGTTCTCCCCTTCGGCCGAGAAGGGGGGAAGGAAGAAAACAAAAAGTCAGAGTCGCAGTGGCGGTCTAAAGGACTAGCATAGGAAGGAAACGTTAATCACGGGCTGTATGATGCCAAGGAACGGTGACTAACACGCCTGCGAGGTGCCAGCACCAGGAAGCGTCCCGGGGGCCTGTCCCCGTTACTGGAGCCAGCCCAGAGCCTCGCTGCCTTCTGCCAGCTTTGGATCGAGCCCCAGTCAACTCCTGCAAGAACCAGATGGGAATGAAGGTTCAGGATGCTTTGGGGTACTTTAAAGGTGTAGGAAGGCTTAGCACTAGGGTGCAAGAAGATCAAGACAGGGCAGTAAAAGTGATGCTCAGGTTGCAAGAAACAGGGATGGAAATGTGCACCTGGGGCAGAACTTTTTGCTTAATGCTGGGACCACTCCTTGGTGCACCTTTGTGCTGTCCTGCTTCTGGTCCCATGGCTTCCGAGGATCCCCCACCTCGCAGCACAGGAGAGAAAATAAATGGAAAATAAAATACTTGCTTTATTTCTGACTGAAATAACAGAGAAACATTTGCAAGTATTTGAGCAAACGCGTTATTTCAAATCTGCTCCATAGCGGCTGCAAGTGAGCACGCGTCGCGCTGGCCGCGAGTCTGCAGCTCCTGCAGCACAGGCAGAGGAGGGTTCAGCGGGGTAAGCACATCTTCTGTCATTCAGGTTTGAAATGATGAAAAATGATGAAATTATGAAAAATGATGAAATTATGAAAAAGATGTCATGGCTTGCAGAAAACTCCCTCGTACACTTCTGATCAGTCCTCTTACCTGATGGTTTCCAAAACTGATCTGAAGGGCACCCATCCCTCTGCTCATCAAATCTGCACCCAGCATTTCTGTTAAAGCTGAGAAGGACACCCCCAGGGAAATCAAAGGAAAGGGACAGAATCAAAGCAGATTTACATGCAGAAAAAGGGCCAAGGATGCAAAAGGACTAAAATCTGAATCACATGTACATTTAGGTTCCATTTATAGACAGCTTGGTTAATGATCCCATTAGGCAATCACTAGGACTAATGAATTGTTAGGCAATGCTTAAGAAACAGTTGCAGATGATAGCATCTCACAAGCTGCTTGTAATCCTAATATTTCATATGTGCTTGTTGTCCTTACAGCACTGATAGTGCTTGTAATGACTCTAATCTAACATAGTAATCTTTACAAATTAATGATCAATATACTCCTAAGGATATAACATACAGCAGAACTGAAAATGGAATTTAGTTTCCTCCTTGGCTTCTTATTTCTTATTTTCCTATCAGACTGCCAGCACAGAGAGCAACACCGCTGCATTTCAGCACAGCTGCCTTTAAAGGTTCTGTGAAACACACGGGCACCGGGGGCCCGGAGTGTGACGTTCCCCGAATTGGGAAATGATGGCAAGAAAATCTCTAATGATTTGTCTGCTCACCCCCACCAGGGAGTCGCCCCTCTCTGATCCCAGAGAGCTGGCTGAAGGCTGCCGAGCCCACTTTCTGCACCTGGCTGAGTGATTGACCAGCAACTCGACGGGGTCGTGGCAGCTTTATTCCCTTTGTTGCGCGGGTGTCTGCCATGGAGAGCCAAGCTTGGATTAACCCAGCCTAAATCCCTGGGCAGCTCGCCAGAGCAACGCTAGCTCTGAAGCGAGCGCAGCTCCAAGATGGTTTCAAGCCTGGCTTTATAGATCAGTTCTTAGGCAGAGAGCATAATGCCTCACGCCAACCCCCGGGAAAGCCTCTCCCCAGAGGCAGCAGTTGTCAGCCCGTGTGGGAGCGATGAGAAGTCGGACAATGCCATTCCTTTCGGACCAGCCCTTCCCTGGCAGCGCTCCCTCCCCAGCCATGGGGACATTTTTTCAGCGGGCACCACGTCGTATGACAATAATGCGCACGGACGCATTTCATAATCCGCCTCTCCAGCACCTGCGCTTCCTTTGTTGCGGTGCCAAGCATTTTGTTGTGTTAGCTTTTAGGTCACTGTCACTGGGAGCAATATAAGGAAAACGTTATCTTCCAGCATCTTTCACTAGCTGATCCAAAGGCAAGGTACTCCAAGCCTTGCAGGAGCCACCAGCGCCCAAGAACGTGTCTTCTGCAAGTCTCCTCCTTGCACCAGGAGTTACAGGTTGTCTTCTGCTCCAAAGTGGGGGGTTACATCCCTTCCAGACCTCTGGGTTTGGTGGGGGAGAGAGGACTTTTAGCCTAGTTCCTGTGGAAAGAAGGTTAACGCACTCACGCTGTGTTTGTTTTGCCTCTCCCTAATAACTTTTGAACCCGTCGACCTTGTTCAACTCAACTTGACAGAAGGGTAGAGGTCTATGAAATAATTAAGTTCTAAGTTTTGTGAAAATAGGCACCGAGGTAAAAGAGAGGGGGCCCGGTCTTAACGTCCTCGCTGAGGAAAGGCTGAGTGTGAATGCACATCTTGTTGGGCATCAGAGAAACAGAACACAAACCCGCTCCACATTGCAACCGCAAAAAAAACCACTTCAGCTGCAATTTGCACTCCTTAGACATGTCTCTTGAATCTCAGCACAGCCCCTACCCAGGAGCCCGGGCTTTTGCTAATCTCCTAAACTCCTCCCTTGCACACATCCCCCTCCTCCTCCCATGAATCTTTCTTTTTGCAGACTTGCACGGTCGTCTCCCTCTGCTGGGGACTGAGCCAGGCTGAGCTTCCCCCACCACCTGCAGCAGGGGAGCCCCACGTTTCTCCTCCTCTCCTGGTCACTGCCTTCCTACCCTCCCTGTCTGCCACAGCACCCAGACCTTGGTAGCCTCCAGAAGCCAAGCCAGCTCACAGTTTTCAGATGACTTTTTTTGTAGCTGACCTCTACTTTTTTGGGCAGGGATGGGTGCCCAGGCTTACACCAGCCTTGAAACACAAACTGCTGTTGAGCTTCTCTAAGAGACTCCTTTCTGCAGCCTTATTTTAACACAATTTATAAAAATGAGGTAGAAAACTCTAAAGTCAAGGCTTAGTCTGCCTTACAGTTTCCTTTACTCCCCTTCAAACTATTTAGAAACATTTCCTACACACATAAAAACCATTCTGGACAGTTTGGATGAACCACCAACCCCCAGCAGATAAGGTTTTCGCAGAAACACACACCCACCGTGTGCTGGCTACTGCAGGCTGGGCCAGCGCTGATCTGTTCGGCTCATCTTCCTGCTGCTTCCGTTCCACAAGGCTCTGCGAAAGAAAGATGCTGATGTACCTACTTCCAGGAGAAGTTGTTGAGGTATGAAGCCCCACCAGGCAAGATACATCCAGCCCAGTCCTCCGAGCAGAGAGGTCAGACCTGTCTCCGGTGAGCACTCGGGGATGGCCAGCTCCAGGCAGCTGCAGGCAAGGCTGGATGGCTCATTTTATGGATCATCTACCAAATAGAAAAGGTAGGTGTGATCCTGGGAACAAACAGGGAGGAATGGACGCATTTTCTGGGTAACACAACGCACCTCGAAACGCACAGACTGGCTGCTTTCAGCAAGGGCTACAAGACACACCTTTCTCCCCAAGGCCACCCCAGCTCACTGAGTCCTGTTTTTCTTTGATTTCTCTATAAGAATTAGCAGAAGGTTTCCAGTCCTACATTGCAAACAAGGCATGTGTACACTGTACAGTGGGCTAAGAGGAAAAAAAGAAAAGAAAAGCCAACAGCTTTCCTGTGTGTATAAGGTGTCTGGATCTTAGAATAACCAAAAGACATGGCACTCTTGTCCTGTATTTTATTAGGAAATTGACAGGCAGATTGATAACCTGAAATTACATCGTCAATCTCATTTAAAAAAATGTTCAAAATCATGACAATAATTTTGATTTCTATAAAACATAATGCCCAAATACAATTCCTGTTTAAGCCTGTAAATTTCTATACCTTTAACATTTATCTGCCATACAGTGGCGAGGCTGGATAATTGTAACAGAACCCATGAAGTTAAATACAGTGTATTTTTCTCTGCAGTCCAACTGGAAGAGATGAAATGTTGACAAGAAAGCCCAGGATACGAGCAGCACTATGAGAAGGCTCCCTGCAATCTCAGTTCATGACACATCAGTATTTCACTCTGCTCAAAGATATCAAAGCCTGGGGACGTTAACTGCTGTGCAAAGCTCTGAGGCTTTAGGGCATCAGTTTTCCAGGCGAGGAGAGGGACCACTGCAGGGAACAGGGTGCACTGGATGTGTGCGATGCTCAAAGTGCCAGAGCTGATAAATCTATCTCCATCTCCCTCTTTTGCTAGTGGTATGAGCTACCACCACCACCACAAGGGGCTAAATCACTTTCCTGTCCCTGTCAGCGTTAAAGGTACTCCAGGTTCAATGCAGGGCTGTGATGGTACAGGTGCTGGCTATCTGCAAGGGTTGAGTCTCAACCTCGGTCATCCAAGCCCAAACCCTGCTCACCGTGTGTACGTGAAAAACCACACCGAGCCAGACTCTGCTGCCTTCACTGCAGCTGCCGTGTGCGGTGATGTGATTCAGCTCCGGGGGTCGGAGCTGAGGCCCTCAGTCCTCTAAAGGAGAGCTGGCACTTTTCAGTACCGAATGACTCTTGTGGGGAGTTGAATTTCTCAAGACATTACTCAGGAAACTATTCAAATTGTCATTTATGCTGTCTGGATGAGAGATGCTCTCCTGAACCGGGGCCTCGATTCCTGCGAGGATTATGGATGCTCAGCAAGCGGCCAGCTCGAGCACTTGACCAGCAAGTCCAGTCACTTCAGCCTCTTGTACTATTCTTGGCGGATGTAAGCTAAAACCCAGGAGATTTAAGAAGTAGTGGGCCTTCTTTTTAAAAAGCTATTTCAGGACAAGTACATTCAGACCACTGTGTTTTCTATTTATATATAAATTCTTTGGCAACAATTTTCTAGAAAGCAGAATCATTTTTTTCTATGTAATATTTTATTGACTCCCCATGAAAAACTGATATCTTAAAAAAATGTATAGCGCTTTCCACTATAAATAGTATTGTTCCAGATTAAGGATTAGTTCCTCCCTGAAGAAAAACAGATTTAAAAAAACCTGGTCATTATCTGATAGCTGTTTATGTAGCAACATTAAAATAAAACAGAAAAAGAAAATCATTCAGTATGTGGTTTGTCATTCTCTAGAATGTTAGTGTACGTTTACACAATAAAAACAACATAAGTTATCCTAGTTTGTTTTAAAAACCTTAGTAGTAGAAATATATTGCTATCTGCAGATTCATAAACAGAATGCACTTTCTCCATCTAAGTTCAAGTATTATTAGAATATTATTATTACTATTATTATTATTAAAGGAGCTCTAAATCCTTGCCATTTTGCCTGTCTTAACATCGTTTGGGTCTTTCTGAGAAAGAACCAGTTGTGATCATTTGTTCGTGAACAAAATCAACGTGGAGCTTCAGCAAGTTTTTTCCTGGTAGAAGGCAGCCTGGCAACCCTTCGGGCTGTTATGAGCGGCTTTAGAAGAGGATATTTGAGACTAGTGGTATAGATAACAGTAGTCACATCTTTTCTTGGATGGCTGATGAACTTAATTCCTTCCAGGTTCTCATCATTCAGTCCCATTTAAAGGAGGAAGGTGGGAAGAACCCAACCCAGCTGTATACCACATCAGGATATATCATCTTCGTCTCTTCTCGGTACTGTCAGTTGCTCGTAGGTCGGCAGGGCGTTATTCGGGTGGAACGGATCTGAATTGATGTTGTTGCCTCTCTGAGACGATCTGTTGTTCCCTTGATCCCCATGGTGACGGGAAACCAGATGATGCAGCATATCTGTGATGAGGTTCAGCTTCTGGTCCATTTGTGTGACCTGTGAAGGGAAAGGGAAGGGTTGTTTAGTAGCAGCATGTGAGAAAATGGCAGCAAACCATGGGATGGAAATGCAATATTAAAATGACATTTTTCTTACTTAGGATCGCAGCAACCTCCACAAAGACTCCACAGATTCATAGCCCATCAAACAGAGCATTAGAAATTTAATGCCATAGGTCAGAGTTGGATGAGGACAGGCCTGTTAATACTTGCCTTTGGTATGTCCTTTGACACTCATTTTATTTTTTTAAAGAGATGTGCTGGGATAGAGAAGTAAGTTCCAGAACTGAGTTTCTGCATTTTTTTGTTATTATTATGTTCATATTTTTTCAAAAACACGATAAACTTCTAACACGCTTATATACATTAATAATATCAATAGGGTCCAATAAATCCCTGCTCTACTCACAGTGATCTCATCGCCCCCAAGCTGGGACTGACTGGTGCTCTGTCTTATGTTTTTGGCCCAGTTACCAGCCCAGGCCACTAAATGCCCCCCAGATATTTTTGCTGATGCAAGTGTATAGCAGCGGGGGTCTGCGGCAAGGGCTGGGAGCGGGGCACGATCCAGTTCTGTGCTCTCACTCCCCAGTGCTCACTAGGACGGCTGTTTGAATGACATGATTCACAGCAAACCAGCAACTCTTCAAAGAGGAGTGAAAGCTCATTTTCCAACTGGGGGGCTGCAGGGGAAGGTTCAGCCTGAAGCCATAATGCTCATTTTCTCCTGCCTTTAGACAGAAGTCCCTTACATCATTTAATACCTTGTTTTTGGTTTTTCTGCTCTTTCTTCTTATCTTTAGGAGAAGCACAATGAAAAATCAGGATACTTAATAGAGACTTGGTTATGGGTTTGTCCAAAATTTAGACTCTATTGGATGTACACTTGTGGCACTCAGAGGAAAATCAAGAATGAAATGTTGCTAGGAACACCACAGATTCAGTCTCCAGTTTCTTTCATTTTCCTACCAAGAAGTAACCTGTCCCATCCCTTTTATCTGGCATGGGAAGCCTCCTCTCAGTCCTGCCTGATGTTCTGAGGGGAAGATGGGCACTTCCAGCCTCAAAGTCACAGCCACTCTCTGCCCCTGGGCATGGCAAACATTGAAGTTGGGCAGTAAGAGTCTTTCTTATGGCCTCCTACTCCCTTCTACAAGCCCAAAGAGAAAGCCACAATTTTGTCATGGTAGTCTCTGTCCCATCCATCCACAGGGATCCTAAACCACTATGGAAATTCTAGGCAAAAAAAGATGTAAGAGGTTTTAAAAAGGGAAAAGCAAGTAAGCAGAAAAAAAAAAAAAAAGTGGTAGGAATAAATTGCTGCCTAAAATATCTGCTAGAAAGTAGTGAAAGGCACATAAAACCGCCAGAGAGAGCATGAGTGGGAGCAATTTATATGTGCCTGGCTGCCATCCAAGTATCACACAGGATAGTAAAAGACAGTAAGGCTGAGCAGAACATCAACAAACCTGGAGGATTTCAGCAGAGACTAAAATGTTTTTCCACTGTAGAGAAAATGCTGGGTTTTTTTCAAACACTTTGTACAACTGGTAGGGAAGCAGATACAGTGATTTAAAAATATGAGGTGCCAGAGATTTATACTTTGCAGCTGGTTTTGAAAACATGAGGCAAAGCACCCTAGATGGTACATGAAACACTAGTAATTCTGGATGGAAATGGCTGTTGAAAGACGAGATTCTTCAAATGAGGAAGCTGAAGAACACGTAAGTTCAAGATTTCTAAAAGAAACAGAGATGGAAAATTGAGCAGATCATCAGGTTTTCATTTCATCGCTGTTTTGTTCACTCCCTTGCAAAAGGCACGCTTTGCCCAACCGGTGCCCATCACAGCTGGCAAACTCATGGTGCTGCAAGCGTGACAGTACAAATCAGCGCCAGCAAAGCCTGCAAAATATCTCCTTCCTCCATCCCCCACTGCCCGAGCATCACTCGCTTTCTGAGACAGCTGCGCTGGAAGGACTGCAGTGGAAGATCTCAAACAGCTATCCTCAGAGACTCAAGGACAACTTTTCCTCTAACAAGAAATGTCTTTTTGCTAATTATTCTAAACCAACTAGGGGATTTTTATATATCTATTTCTTAATTTGTGATTCCAGGCAGGGATTTCCAGGGGAAACATAGACTGAAGACGTATCTGGAAAATGTGCATTTACGAAGCTCTTGCCGTGATGAGCTATTGAACGTGACAGCAGATTGGACCGAGATCTGGATAGCCCTTCACGAGCTGTGCATCTTGGTGATGAAGTACTGGGGAGAAGTGAGATGTGAATATTCTTGCTGGGAATTAAATTCCCAGAGATAATTGTCTAATTTTTTTCTGGGAAACAAGGTTTGGCTGCTGCAGCTGTGGAGTGCAGGAGGCCCGCAGAAGCTGACCACTCTTGAGCTGAGCCCGTGGAGATAAAAAGGAAAGACCATCATCTTTCACGTTCCTGTTTATTGGGGTAGGGCTCTAAAGCCACAGAGCGTTTTTGGAGGGAGGTCCAGATGGCTGGTTATGTTTAATTGTTGTTTAATCAGTTTTGCTTTCCATGAAGTTCTGCACCCATGAAGGGCTTGCTCCAAGACACGCTGAAGTCAGCGGTGGTTTTTGGCAATCACAGACTTCCAGTGACTTCACCGAGCTCTGGATCAATCTTGGGTTGAGTTGTCAATCCCAAATAGTCACATATTCTCTGGATATTTCAAGAGAAGGAGCAGTCTGGATTTCTATCCATTGCTCTGCTCGTGCTTCTTGGGACTGGATCAGAAAAGATGACATTTGCAAATCAGACAGCAACGGGACGATGGGCCCCCAATCCTCGGTTCTGCCAAAGGGGTGTCTGCTTAAAGTGCGAGACATTTTCAAGAGAGAATTAAATGCCATCAGAAGGCAAATTCTACTGCCATCATAGGCCTCTGATGTACAGGAACAACAGCCGTGCCCGTGAACAGCCTTGCTGCCCAATCTGCCCGTCGTCATCCAAACACACATCCCGAAATACATCGTTCTTTTGTTTGCTGCAGAGACAATGATACCCACTGGAAAAATGTCATTGTGTGCAATACTCCTTTTATGAAACTAGCTTTGTGCACTTAGCATGGAGAAGTGTATCATCTTCCCTAAATCATACTCTCAAACACATTTACTTGATTAGAAATCAGCTACGATGCCAGAATGAATGAAAGTAAAGCAAACAGCAAAACTGCTGATGTTGCTATAATCCTAACTGCTTTGGACAACTCTGATCCCTCCACTTACAACAGCAAACAGTGTTAATTACGTAGAAAAATAACTTAGACTGATTTGTTTCTTTTAGGAAAAACTAAGTAAGCGCTTTCTAGCTGATTTATGTTTCATTAGAAGCATGATGTTTGGATGATCAAATTCTTTATATGCAAATAATTACCTTTGTATTTTATAGCTGGGGAGAGGAAGCAGTGTTTGGAACTTGTCAGAAATTACACACTACAGTTATTACTAAGTCTTACTGAAATTATTTTATGAAAACACGATTTTTCCATCCTCCAAGTTCATTTAAAAAAAAAAAATATCCAAGGACACACTACAGTTATTACTAAGTCTTACTGAAATTATTTTATGAAAACACGATTTTTCCATCCTCCAAGATAATTTTTTTTTTTTTTAAAAAAAGATCCAAGGATCATAGATTGAGCACAGATGGAGAGAAGCAGATTTAAACAAGTTCTGAACCTGAAGAGCTCTTAGGCATGAATGAAAAATCCCATCCCTGCAGTGCACTGAGAAAAAAACCAAACCCAAATAGTTCTTCACAAAGGCTGGAAGATTAGAGCACAAATCTTAAATGGCACATCACGAAGAAATGTGGCTACGTTACAGAACAGATTTTTGCTCTCCCTAAAAAGTCACAGAGGCAGATGACTACTCTGACACCCCACACAACAGGCTGGTGGCGATGATGTAGCTCTATGAACCACAAGGTCCTCTTGGGTCATGTTTTCAGGAGAAGCAGTCCTCTACAACTGCATATAAAGTGACACACCAACTTTTCTAAAGGTACCAAAGGCATTCCAGGAGGTGCTAGCGAACAAGACAGAGACTGTTCTTGTGATGAGAGGAGAGAACAAAATAACAAGCAATTTATCTATTGAAATTCTCTGGCTATTCATATTATATTCATTTGAAATGCCCTATAATTTTAAGCATTCACAACAAATTCATGGTATGATTCAGAACATAAACTCTAACAGTGAATTTTTTTCCTTTAAAAAAAAAAATCCAAAGAAGCCTGAGTGGCTCCAGGAACACCTGGAGGGGAGCCTCCTTCATGTACCCCTTTAATGGAGAATTACAGAGTGGCACCATGGAGACCTCCTCCCAAAGCTAATTATAGGGATTTGTTGGGAAGGGGAAAAGACAGGTGGTATTGTGGAGCTGAGGGGAATAGTATTTTTATTTATTCAGGACAGTAGGGAAGCCAAAGGACAAAATTAGGAGTTTGGCATAATTTAGGCCACAAAGACCACAAATTACTAATAAGTTATGCCAAGCTCTGCTCCATGATCTGGAGGGATCAAGGTTGATTAACGCTGTCGATTAAAGCTGTCTCATCTGCCCTTCATTCTCATTCTCAGAGGTTTCAAAAGTAAATATTATTAAGAGTAAAAATCATAGTCCCTTTGGACAGAATGGTGGTTTATTACCACTTATGTTCTTAACATGGTTGACTGATTAAACAAATAATTTGTGCTTAATCAAGATATTTTTTATCAGCACAGTGTTCACTCAATGGGTTCAGGGGGACCGTGCTTGTTCTTAAGAGGGAAAGCCGAGTGAAGCTGCTAAAGGAGAAGAGGAAAACCAGAATGCAAGATACACTTGGCTGAACAAAAATGTGGTAAAGGAGAATTTCAGCTACTTTTCCAACATTACGCTCCAAAGTCCGCTATCCTGACTTATCTTGGGTAGCATTAATTCCTGAGGATGCAGCTTTTAGCTCGAAGGGAACCAACTCTTAAAGGCACTTTTTCAAAATAACTGAAGATGACTGGGGACATCTTCATGTATTTATCCCTCCTCTTAATAAGGAGGATCCTAACGCTCTATAATGTGGCAAATTAGGAAAAGAAAATGATGCTTTCTTCATCTGTGCATCCTTGTAAGCGGTGTTGTACAGAATCACTAATGTGTTCACTATTCAGTGCTATCCTCAGTAACGAGCTAGCTTTCTGTTTCAGAAACACAAGCAAAAATGTCCTTTCTGTTAACGAGATCATCAGGCACACTAATGCCTCAGGTGAAGAAAATACAAGAGGCAAAAAATATTCCAGAACTTACGACGGCAATGATATAAAGGAAGGTATCGGTATCAAGTGGTACTTAAGAGAACAGCCAGTGTGTTGTGCAAGCGAAGGTGTAGTTATAAATCACGTTTTTCTTTTTCTTTGGTGGGATCCATCTTATTTAAGCACTGCTCTTGAGAATATTTGAGGAAGCTTCAGAGAGCAGCTTCCCTGGCTCCTCTTCTTGCTAAGGCCCTGCACATTTTGGTATCACAATATTTCTCAAAGTTAATGCTTTAGTCTCGAGCGCCCTGTGGGCAGGAACAAATGTTAGGAGTGGCTTTCTAGAGAAGCTCAGGGATAGGGATGGGAATCTTCACAGAGGATTTATTTTGAACATTGCTCTATAACCATAATACTGGAGTGAGAGACCAGTAATTTCAATATTATTAAAGAAAGTTTCTGTCTTTAGGTGCATGATTCTTCAAAAATCATGGAAGGAGTCTTCCATTTGAGCTCCCAAGATCCCCGATCCTTGCGAATCCCCCTATGGGAGCTTCTGGATTTGATTTGTTTATTTTGTTGCCAGAGATCAGGCAGCAGTCGTGCTGGCGGTTCCAGACCCGTCGCTGAGGTGTTTATAGAGGATGTAATCTGCATGGAGGAAGATTTGTTCTCCAGACTGTCTGTACTTTCTCTTGAGAGTTGGCCAAAGAAGGGAGTATGTGTGCAGTGTCTGGGGGAAGGAGAGAGGAAGCAGAGCCAGTGAGAAAACACTCTCTTCTAATATAAGATTACTCATTGCTAGAAAAATATAGAGGCTGAGCTTCTGAGGAACTAAATTAACTGGTTTTGAGGGTTGCATATGACAAGTCAGATTCTAGTCAATGAACACTGTAACCAGTGTCTTAACTGACAAATAAAATTGATAACTTTGAGATAAAAAGCATCTTTGGAAAGAAAGGCATTTGCTACACTGCCCTAAAGTCAGCTCTCCTGCCTAAAGCTATCAGTGCCAAGCTCTTCTACACTTTGAGATACTGAAGATTTTTCTGTTTTTTCAGCAAACTGAAATTGTTGCTGGTCTCATCTTACTCTGTATTTTTCTAGGAAAATATTTCTCCTACAGTTACCAAAAGTGTAAAAAAAACCCTTTATTTTTTGTAGTAGTAGCTCTTAAATGGCTGCTGACAATTCACCATTAATCATTGTGCCACTTGTGCTTTCAACACAGGGTGATGACCTGGGACTGGGAAGAAACTTCTGCATCATTGAGTCAGGGTCAGAACTCAGAAACACCCAGGATTTATAAGCTAGTCACTGGCTCCAATTCTCCAGAAGTCACCTTAATATCAGTGAACTGCTATTAAAAAGGGCTTGACTCGGCACAGTAAATTCCTAATGCACCGTGTAGACCAGTGAACTGCTATTAAAAAGGGCTTGACTTGGCACAGTACATTCCTAATGCACCGTGTAGAACCTCAGTTTTGTCACACATTTTTCTTAATTATGTTGGGAAGTAAAACAAACTGGTGGCACCAGCATGTGGCCATTTGATTAGTGACTATAACACTTGGGGCATTTTAAAGTATTTTTTGTTTGAAGAATTTTGTCGTGACCGTGCTGCACAAGCTCTAGGGTACCAGATGCTCAAGCGATAGGAAATGGGAGAAATGGCAGGGTTGATTTATGCATTCTTTCATTCTTTCTTTCCATTGGAACTGGGAAAGCAGTTTTGATAAACAACTATACTGCAGAGAATTATTTTTTTCTTTCCAAATGTCCTTTTCCCCAAAGAAAAACATCTTTTTCTAAAAGCTTCCTCAAAGTTTCTGGAAATACGACACCTTGGGATAGCTATTTGTTCAGCTCCATTTCTTTCATGTGGATTTTCATGACTCTTAGAAGGGTGTTGATTACAGCCATAATGCCATTTTTGAGATTGGATGTCTCCCTTGAATTTTATTTGAAACCTACAACAGTAAGAGACATGCTCTGACAGGTCAAAACCTGAAAAACTCATATGAAAAAGCCACTCCAGTAGTATGCAAATAAATAAATAATATAAAATACAGCAAATATGTTACCAAACACAGAATACCAGCAGCATGTTTTTATAACTGCCTCTTTTATGATACTGCCATTTTCCCCCAAATAACCTTCAGGACCAGTGGAAGCCAAAGAACATGTTACACATCAAAACAGAAACCTTTACAGCTATCTTTGACTATTCCAGCCACTTACACACAACTCAGGTACACAATCCTTATGCGAATAAATGCTGCAGATCAGCAGCAGGCAAACCTTTGGGTACAAGAACCACCATTAGATGAGACCTACGAAGAAACAAGCAGCAACAACAGATGCTGTGCTTATATGAGAGAGCAATTCCTTTAAGATCTTAAAAATTATGAGAAATAAAGAGAAATCAGAAGCTACAAGTTGATTTGGTTTTTACATGTCACCTTCATAAAATTACCTGGCTATAACTTGCTGCTTGACTAAAGGAAGCACAAGATGAATATGTAACTCTCCTAAAAAGGAAGTCGGTAGGACACTGGCAAATGGGAGAATTAAATTCCAGGAGAGGGAAATACACTTGGCTATGGACAAGCCCTCAAAAGGTAGAAAGCTGTTGGGGCAGTGCTTGTTTTAGAAATGGAGAGGATTCAGAAAGGCCTGAGGGTAAAAAAAGTTGGAAAGGGATGACCTAAAATTCTGCTAGTTGAGATAGAACTGAGGACCATGATGGATATGGCTGGAGGAGATGGCAATAAGCACAGATGGGATATGGCTGCTACTTGAGAGAGCTGAGAATGGTGGCCTTGGTTCAGCGGTTTTGTTGCTGCTATTAACAACTTCTTGCAAAAATATTTGGCTTCTTTAAAACACCCAAACCATTGGAAATGAGCTCTTCCTGAGAATCTTTAGTTCTAGGTGTAGACTTGGGTTACGAAGCCCCTCTGCCTGCCCACTGCTCCCCAGGCTGGTCCTGCGGGCCTCCCAGTTCTGAGCATGTGCCCAGCTGTGTGCAACGCTCACTGATCTATCTGGCATCCAGAAGGCTACGGCCAAGCAATTAAAATTTGTGGTTGACTCTTGTTGTTAGATAAATGAGACAAGACTTAAAACACATGGAAATTTTCAAGTTAGGACAGTGTCCAAAATCTACAGTCTTTGGCCCAGCACTGCCTCGGGATACAGCATTTTTTTCGCTAAAAGATTACAAAGATCAGATATTTATTTTTTTAACCCTTTCCCCTAAACTAACAGAGAATCAGTAGATGAACAAGGGAGCTTGGAATGTTTTTCTCTCCTTGCATGAAGCCAGAAAAGTTAAGTTTAGGGTCTTGTCTCTAAATATAACTTTTATCAGAAGCTACTAAAGAAGATAAAATCCCCCTAGCCTCTCAATTGAATACTCTGGATTTTTCAAGAATTTGCTTATCTTCATTCACTATAGCCCCACCTTCAGGAAATAATATATCTTTTGACCAGACTTGTCTTCCATTGCCATTTAAAAATAAGACATAAGTTGGCAAGAAGAGAGGGATTCTTCCTTACAAGTGAATCAATGATACCAAAAGTATGAGAAATTAATGTATCCACAAAAATTACTGGACATCCATCTAGCACCATCATCATAAATTGTTCCCCAAATTATGCCGAAATTGAAATCCAGCCTTACGGAGGATGTCAAACAGGCTGGAGATAAGAAGAAATACAGAGGAGGTACTGATCAAAGAAACTAGGGGAAAAAAGCCCCTTATCTTTAAGCCACAGTTAGGATACAGAAGAAATGGCAGTCATTAGTGCATCTTACACCCAAAGCACTGTGTGAACCTTTGTGCACCTACACAGCAGAACACTGCCGTAGACATATACTGTCATTGCTAGCACACAGTGGGGAAAACCGAGGCAGTAAAGTCAATGGCCCACCTTCAGAGACACTAAACCTCTTCAACTTGGAAGGAGGAGCACTAACAAAACCTTCAAAATTGTCTCCCCTGTCCTGGGCAGACCTTCAGATCTCAAAGAAAACTTCAAAGCACTTTTCTGGTTTTTAATATGACAGGAGGTTGGAAAGCTGATTGCTTTCCCATTCTCAATCCCATTCTTGTTCAGCAAATCATTCCTACGTTGGGTCCTTCTGGTGGAGCACCCCAGTACCCATCTGCAGAGGAAAGAATGGCTCTCTGTTTAGATAACAGGCACTTCGATTTCAGATGCTTCAGTTCCACAGATGTGAAGCAAACTCCCCGTGGTACTTGCCTCTGGAGGACTCTTTCTGCTGGTTTAATCACGGCAGCACAGCCTCTGAATATCACTCCATATTTTTGTTGTCAGAAGTTTGGCTATCAGACAACAGCCTTCTCCTAGCTGTAGATTCCTATTTCCAACGTGGAACAGTGGCATATTTACAACACTTGACGGTTAAAAAAAGTAAAAGACTCAACTAGCATTAAAAATATGAACCAAACCCTTCTCCACCACAAAATAAACCCCAAACCAAACCAACTTCTCTCCCCCCCCCCACCAATTATAGAAAACAAAAAATGACTAATCGGGACCTCTCTCCAAAGGGGAATGTTTTGCTTCTTGAATCCTTGGCTCTGGCTCTCGTATGATACTGGGACTATGACTAATAACCTCTTGCTGGAGCACTGCTGATAATTTCACCACCGAATAGCTGTTCTCGTTCTGGATCATCATAGTATGCGCTTAAGTTGCCAAGATTTTATTTTTTTAAAAAACAAAGAATAAGATATACACTCATAATCCCCAGCGTTAGAAATACATTTTTCAGCTTTAACTGTTAGGTTTTGCCTGACAATTTTTCCTCCTTCCTCCAAACTGTTATTTTTCAGATGCCTGCTATGAAACAGTTCCCGTTTTTCCTTTCTTTCTCTCACTTTTCCTAATTCAAAACAGACTGGAGATCGCTGCTCTTTTTAAAGCAAATATGCCAAGTATCACATCGAGTTAGGTCAGCATCGCTTTTGTTATGTTTCACACTTCACCCGAATGAGGCATCCGTCCTGCTTTTCAAAGGCAATAACGCCAGGCTAGGTGCACTGGGTTTGCTGGTTGGAACAGAAAGTGAGACCCATCCACACGTTATGGATCTGATCTTATGAGTAGGGAAGGGCACCGCTATCTGCTTTTTGCTTAAAATACTAAAAACCAAGATGTCTTCAACCTTTCTTTTTAAAAAAAGATTTTTGGCCAGTTCCTTTTTAGCATCCATCATCTACTCATTATTTATGATTTGATAGTTACTATATGGGCAAAAAAGGACATAAACTCTTTTGTACCTAAAATGAGCCTAAAAAATTAATAACCATATGATGACTTCTGCAACAATCAAAAATGGAAGGGGAAAAGGAGTCAGGGAGAGCAATGGAGAGAAGCAATTATAACAACAGTGAGTTTTGAGATTCCCTGAGGGCTGCTAGTAATTAAACCAACGGCAACATGAATCTCTGTTTGATGTGGTCATGAATTTGTTTTCAAAAGAAAAATCTTTAAAAAGGTTCTTTCAAGAGAAATTTTTAGAGAACAAGCTCAGCATGAATAATTAGACCAGAAATACTTTGATAAATATTATTACGGAGAAGTCATTTATGGGCCGTGGCATTTGAAGGTTAGAAAAGCTGGTGATAAATAAGGTGGCAAGTTTGCACCCCTTCTGAACACACAAAACCAGGGCTGTGTGCTTGTAGGCTTGAGTCTGCTCCTCAGAAAGGAGGCGGCCGATCATTTCGCCATCACGTGAAGCTTTACAAAGGCACAGATGCAAGACAGCAGATTTCAGTGGGAAAGCTCAGTGGAATGAAAGCAAACCACGCACAATTCCAACGGCACTTTTCATTCCCGGGGGCTGCACAGAGATCAGAGGTGAAATTTATTGGTGATAAAAAGTCTGTGAGCCCACTCTACTCCCCCGGTCCTTTCTGACCGCCGTTCACTTCTGCTGAGATCATATCCTTGGAAAGGTCTCCTCCAGAATACTCTAAAAATAAAAATGCTTTTATTTCGTAGAAATGTGAGCACCCAGCAAAACCACTGAAATCCAGAGAAGATGCAGGTGCTCTGCACCCTCTAAAATCAAGCTGCCTTGGACACCCCAAAACCCCATTTAATTAATTTATTGACCGATTCAAAAAGTGGAGGCAGATACAATCAATCACACGCCAGCAAATGACCAATGAGTGAATGAGAATGTAATATATCTACCAGTGGAAACCCATGTTTAAAAGGAAAAAAAACCTGCTTGTTGGCCATCATGGCATTATTCATAAAGGCAAAGTGGTGGATCTTACGGATACCAGGAGCAAAACTACAACAAAGGCAACCGACTGCTAAGGAAGAAGGGTTTTCAGTCAAATTTCATGGGTCATACAACGTCATTACCATGCCTGCAGGAGTTCAACAGCTCTGCCAGTTAAATCTGGGGGAAATGAAGTGATTATTTTGTTATGCATTTTGGAGTTTTAGACATTTTTCATTAAATTCCAAGTTCTGAAGCCAACAAGCTATGCAAGACTACCAGCTTAAACTTCCAGAGTTAGCCTCCAACAAACATTATTGCAGAGGAAACCTTGAAAACAGGTCTTCTGTGTACATCAAGGTCTCAGGAACTAGATTTAAAAGACTCTGTTGTCTGTTTCCTTTTTTTTTTTTCTTTTTTCTTAAGTACAACCTTATGGCTTTAAGCCAATTTCCTAACACTTTGGAAGCTTGAGTCATTTTGAACACTAAGAGACAGATCATTTGGCTGCTGCTGGTAACAAGTTCTGCATGGGTTAACTTTCCAAACTGGTTCCGTTGCAGGTTTCCCTCTGGTTTTGAGTCAGTTAAAATATCAAGGCTCTTCTCCATAACATTTTAAGCTATAATGACTTCAAAAGTAAACAAATGTTTCTGATAAAACAGCATGTTTGAAAAATTTAATGGATGACAAAGATAACAATAAATCCTTAGTGTTTTTCTTTGTCAATAACTACTGCTAGCAATATGTCCAGGCTGAGCATTTATTTGGACTGGTAAATCGTGACTCAGAAAGTGGATCTATTGTCAGTGTAAGCAACTGCTCGGAGGTGTAAGCAACTGCTCACTGGTGGAAGCAAAAGGCTCGAATCTTTCCTAGCTGATTAATCATCATGACAGACTTGAAGACTAAATGATCTGTTCAGCTCCAGATGTTAGATGTGCATCCACCTCTTGCTATTCTTCTGGTTCTGTTCATTCTTAAGATAATGATGATCATTACTGTTCAAAACAAAAAGGATTTGGGCTTTGTAATTTTATCCTATGATAGAGGAGGCTTCTCCACAAGATAACACAGTACATATAGTCTAGACATGACGAAATACTGGAAGATCCTTCAGGCAGAGGCGGTGACAGTCTTGCACACAGAGCTTTGTGATGTTTCCCTTCTCCACTCCCACCCCTTACCACAACTGTTATCAATTGCACACACGAGGAGCGTGAATACAGAGCTGGATCTCTCCCCCTAAGCTCCTGCCATTAAGGGCTGCACTAGCCCCTCTTAACTCAATAACAAAATGGAGCTTCTTTGTGATGGGAGGCAGCATCTGTTTAACGGTGCACGGTAACACTCCACAGCATTAACAGACAGGAACAAAGAGCAGCGATATACAAAAGCATAGGAGAACATCATGGTGGCAGAAAGAAGCTGCCCAGCCCTGTCTAAGCAGACAATGAGTGCTACAGGATCTCCAGTGGCTGCAAGTGATGAGACATCATTTTAGTTGTCATCTAAAGGATGGTCCTCCACAGAGGGACCAAGTTTATCTTAAGCAACATAGAATCGTTTGAGTTGGAAGGGACCATGGAGGTCACCTACTCCAACCCCCTGCAGGGAGCAGGGACACCTTCCACTAGATCAGGTTGCCCAGAGCCCCATCCAACCTGACCTTGAATGTTTCCAGGGATGGGGCACCTACCACCTCCCTGGGCAACCTGTGCCAGAGTTTCACCACCCTAAGCATCAGGCAGGAAGGACTTCCTTGACAGTGGCACTCCGGGGAGGGAACCCCAGAGCATCAGCACCCTGCTTTCTGCAGCAAGCTGCAGCCTGCTCCTCCTGGAGAAGGAGCATTTGTGCTCACAGAAGCCAGACCGTGCTTTGCTTGGAAGATCTGAGTATTACCGCACAAACAGGTTTAGCTGCAGGCACTCCTGATTTTCCCTTTGCATATTTTCCTTGAAAGAGCGACAGAGTTTACCATAGAGTCATTTCTTTTGTTTCTCCTGTTAATCTCTTTTGTTAAGTAGGATCTTTCCCCACATCCAACCGGGAGAGTAATCAGCTACTCAGTGGAGAAATTCATTCACCCCTAATCACGCAACTTCTGAAAGCAGGCTGTCAGATAGCACCTACTAAGGACTTTTGGGATTAAAATGCTAACATCATTCTGAATTAACGGAGACATTTTCATCCATTTTCATGGATGGCTTTATGTGATTCTGCTAACAATTTTAGCTCTGACACATCTGGCCTGAGATGTGAAAGGAGTTTGATTCCCTCTCAAGCACCACAGTTCCTTTCAAGTATAAGTTGCTCCTTTTTGCTTTCTAGTACCTGCATTGTTGATTTAGATATTAAATCAACAGTCTTTTCAAATCAAGAAATAATCTTCTCCAATTATATCTCAGCTTTAAGATAGATGCTGAACAACAGTGGGAATAATAAATATGATAAAAATACCAAGTGCTTCTGTTTTCATTTTTGACCTCCAGATGCTTTATGACACCCAGTGCTCAAGGCTGAGGAGATGGGAACAACAGAAGGTCGAGTGACTCACCTCAAGTCCTTTTCCCGGAGCCAGGAACAGCATCCACAGTGCCTGAAAACCCCACAATAACCACACCGAGGCATCTTTTTAGATGGGACACGGACTGTCGTGACGACACACGTGTCTGACACTGCTGTTTAAAGGCTGATTTACAAGGAAGGCAGAGGAGGCCTGGCTGCACTTACTCCTCTCTGGCTCAGACAGCACTCCCAGTGCACACGTACAGGCGAGAAGCCCATGTGTGACCGGCTCTGATATTCATTATTTATACAACAGTTCTACTGACTGAAAAACTAATAAATCCACAGCCTGCAGATGATGTGCAGACATACAGACACATCATCACAAATATCACTTTATCTTGATTCTTCGGTTTTTTTTTTTTGTTTTTTTAAATTTTTTTCCCCTGCTGCAGCACAACAGAGCAGCTAGTACAACAGCAAAATGAGCCTCTGGCTAAATAAGCAGCTTGTTTAAATCACAGCATTTATCTACATACAACTGACACACAGAAATAAGAGTATTTTCCAGGGAAACATTTCTGTATGAATATTTCACATAGGTCAAACTTTGTCAAACCAGTTTGTGATGTGCTGCGAGGTGCTCAACACTTCCCTTGCTCTCCGAGTGCCCTCGACTCCCAGGGAGCTCTTCAGTGAGGAAGATCCATGTATTTGGGAAGAAAAATATTTGAAACACATAGTATATAACTTTCTGTAACAGTGATTGCACAACACAAGAGGTTTCTCCCCTTATGTATTGCAACCATGGTCTATTTATAATTCTACAGTTAATTTAGGGCTTATATATCCATGCTGGACAAAGCAGCTTGTCGTGTGTAGAAAATGACATGAGCTCCATCTTTACAGACAGTCCCAGAGCCTAAAAATACTTTTGTTAGCACAGCAAACACCTGTACTAATTACCCACGTCACTCACTCGGGGGTCATTGCTCATGGCAGAATCAGCCCCCCGGAGACAGCCATCATTGCATTTCTGGAGCTGATGCTGCCAACCCAGGCAACCCTGGAACACACTCACACGCTGAAGTCTCCAAAGGGGAAAGACTCTAATACCCCACTGCTGGGCACAAGACGAGAGTCCAGAATGTTTGAATGAATAGAGAAAATTAAGAGGGATACAGATACTGCTGTTGAAATCTGAAGTTTGGCATTCTTTTGAGTTTTAAGCATACGTTCTCCTGACTTTCATGTAAACAACATTTTTTTCCATCTCTCACTCTGTACCAATACCTGACCCAGCAAAACTTGTAAGCATGTCAGAAATGTCAAATAATTTCATTTTATTCACTTTGTGCTATTTATGGACCTAAATTCATGTTGGAAGTCAAATGCCAAGGTCAGCATTTTTTTTTTTTTCTCACTGCTGTAGTTCCCCAGGTGAAGCCATCCGCAGTCGTGCCCAGACGGCCCCTGCTCACACCGATGCTCATCAGTGCTGGTACCTCCCTGAACTCGGTATGCAAACCTTGAAGAATCAATGGTATAGAATCTGAAAACCAGCACCTAACTGGCCAGAAGGGGCAGAGAGACCCGCATTTCACCTTTCTCTTCTCCTAATCTGTCAGACTGCATGTAAAACCCATCGGCGGATTTCTCACCAGGGAATCACAGAGCGGAAAGTTGCTTTAGGTAGGTGCTTCCTTCAATTAAATACACTCCCAGGGTTCATGCTGTCCTCAATATCACAGTAACACCATTTCTAGCAAAGGCCAGAGCACCGACGGCATGGGCAGCGTCCTGCACCCAGCTGCTGACAGCGCTGTGCCCTGTGGTGCCGTACAGCGGGGTCAGCAACAGGGGAGCGGGAACAGAATTTGTGCAAAACCAGCAAAGAATAGGAGGAAGGGCAGAAAAATACTGGAGCAATGGGAGAGCAGGGATTTTAGAAGAGTTCAGCATTTTCACAACCACCTCCTACATGAATGCTAAAAAGGTTTTCAAGGATGCAAATGGCCAAACGCACAAATTCTTCATAAGATGCCTCCAACATTTGAGCTAAAGGCAGTGAATAGATTCATTTTCTATCAAACTATCTCTGAACTCTTTAATCCGTACTTCATCCTGTAGTCTAGAAGCACACAGCATAAATCTTCATGGACATGGAGGTGCAAATTTTTTCTACCATTTGTGTGACCCTTTTCAGCCAGATTCATTAGGCAGTATCAGAAAAAATCCATTCCCTCGAGCTCTGTGTACCCCACAAACCTCTCTCCCCCTCCCCTGTGACTCAGCAACAGGACATGTTTTGCAACAATGTCCCCCAAAAATACAACAGTCCCAATTCACTTCTCTTTCACCCCAGAGTACATGAGGAGTAAACTTACTGATGTCAATGGGATTAGGGTAATATAAATGGCCTGAAACACAGATCACTGTTAGCACTCAGACTACGCTCCAAAGGTTTGTCCACTTGCACACAACATACACCCTATAGTAATGGTATATAGTAAACAGCACGTATCCCTGACAAGAATCCATATGACTAAACGGTGCGTTGTTTAAAGCAGACCTTTCTTCAGTGTGCAGAGACAGCTTTTTCTTTTACTTTTTGAAAAACAAACCCTGTCATGCAAATTCTAGCCATGTCTTCATCCTTCTGTTATTTAAATTTCCTAAAGCTTCACAAATTTGTAGAAAACATACTATAAAAGAAAAAAAAAAAATCAGAAAACCAAACCTGGCAGGATATATTCAGAGAAACTATAGTTTTGGAAAAGAAACGGCAAGGATTTTAGCATACACTGTAAAAGTAACAATAACCAAAAGGTTATCTGAAGTGTAATTTGAAGAAATGTGTTTGCATTGTTTTCAAATAAAACAATCCCGAGGCCATGTGTAAAAGCCCTGAGCTGCAGGACAGTAATGAGTTTGTGAAGCAGGAGCGTGAATTCCCCGTGCTGCGAATGTGGGAGCCATCAGGAGCACACACGATTGAGTCAGCAGTTACCAAGACACATCCATCCAGCACAGGCCACTCCAGTCTCCAAGCTGCCATTTATCATTTCCTGAGAGAACAGTTTCTTGGCAAGCCTCCTTTAAAAACATTTTTTTTTTTTCCAAAACAACCAACCATTCCAGCAGGCTATGAATACCACTATAATTTGGGCTATTTTTCATATCAAGTAGACGATGGGCTCTGGTTTGCAGTTAATTAAAGAAACCTTCTTTTCAGATTTCCAAACGTTGTCTGCAGCAGGGTAGATCCCACAATGAGCCAGCTCTGAAAGAGTGCCAGTCATAGACCAAACCATATGGAGATGGAGAAAAAAAAAAACCAAATCCATAAATAAAACCACGGTTTGAAGTTGCAAAGCCCAGCTTATATAATGCCAAAGTCGGTTGCCCTGCCAAACTGTTAATTTTCGTCTCTGATGAAAATAGCTGTCTAGGGCTCGACTGTATTTCATACTCCTGAATGTGCAACGGCTCAGAGCTGTCCGTCAGCATTCAAACTCACATCTGTTGTTATTATTATTTTTGTTGTTATTATTATTACTACTTCTACGCACTAATAGCACTTAGGAGCCTTGTCTGAGATCAGAACCCCAATGGGCTCTGAGCTGTCCGCACACACAGAGAGAAACAGCCCCTGCCTTGAAAAATGCACGCTCTAAATAGAGGAGATAAAAAAGGGGTGGGACAAAGCTCGTATTTTCACTCCTGTTTTATACATATGGAACCGAGATACCGAGGGATTAAATGTCTTGCCTGTGCTCACACAAAAAATATCTGGGGCAAAAGCTAGGAATGGAACCAAAGTTTTCAAGACCAAATCAGCTTTGTCTTCCTTCATTAACCCTATGCTGACTAACTCCCAGACTGTTCCCAAATCTGTATTTGTAAGCTGAGACATCAGAGCTGTGTTCAACCTTTGGGTGTACAGGGACTGAGCACAGGAGGGGAACAACATGCCTCTAACCTCCTGCAAGAATATACATCTATTCACATAGCATTAGTTACTTGTGGCTCTGCTTCTCGAATTTTTGGAAGAGTCAAGCTTAGGCAATAAAATCCTAGATTTTGATTTCCTACTTGGTGAAGGAAGTCTGGATTCTGCTATTTCTCTGTAGAGTCCTCTGTGCAAGCAGCCACAGAAACAACAAACTGAGCCATGCTTCAGGACAAAAGTAAATAATCACTTAATGGGTTTCTCCAAACATCTGACCTGCAGTTAACACATTCTTACTAAAAAAGAAAAAAAACAGTGAAACATGTTTTAGTAAAGAACTATTATATTACTTTGTCTTCAGAAGACTTTTGTCTTCTGAAAAAAACAAGTAGTTTTCTGCTTCAGAAGTAGTTTTCTTCTGAAAATCAAGGAGTTTTATTTATTTTTCAAGTTTACTTAGAATAATATCTCAAGTTGGAAGGGACCCGTAAGGATCCTCAAGTCCAACTCCCTGCTCCTCGCAGGACTATCTAAAATTAAACCATACAACTGAAAGCATTGTCCAGATACTCCTTGAACTCTGAGAGACTCGGTGCCCTGACCACTGCCCTGCAGAGCCTGTTCTGGGACCATCCACCCTGTCTCTCAGTGGAGAACCTTTCCTAATGTCCAACCTGAACTTCCCCTGACACAGCTTCATTCCATGTCCTCATGGCCTGTCGCTGGTCATCAGAAATTACCTGAAATTAGGGCAACTTCCAGACAAATTTCAAGTCTTCATTCCAAAGTATGGATTTGGGAGAACATCTCAAAACACAAGATTTAAAAATAATCACAATAATATAGGTAAAATTATGTGTCTCTTCCTAACGTTCTTCTTGGAATGGCTCAAGCTTTTCAGCTGAAACATTCTCAAAAATTTTAGTCTGAGATGCCCCAAATGGAAAACTTCAGGTCAGATGGTTAAAGTTGCACAAAATTATAACAAAGTGTTATAGTGGGAAATGTCTTATAAAGTTTTGGTGAGGCTTTGAATCACTCCCAATGCCCAAGCACAGGCAGGTGAGTACACATAATAAATCCCAAAATATGTTTATAAGGGAGACAAACTGTGCTTCATTTCTTGGCTTCAATACCACACTTTTGGTTACTTTTACAGAAAAGAGGACTGTCATTACTTGCCTTGGTCAATAGAGTTTCTGTTGTATGGAAAATTATGGCATAATATCACAATTTTTTTAACCTCTCAAAATATTGAGATATTTCAAAGGAGTGGAAATTGCAAACTATTTTAATTTGGAAACACATAAATGGCTTTAGCTTCATAATGTATATTGATAGTACTGAAACATTTCATTAAAAAAAGTAAAAAACCCTACCACTATCCCAAAGTGCCCAAAAGGAATAAAAGACAGCAAAACAGACTAAGTCCAGCATTTCAATGTCCTTGGATTAAAATGCTGATCACAATGAAAACGTCTAAATCAATGTCTCCAACAAGGTTTGACTGCAAACGTTCGCACGTGACAACATGGAGTTTTCTAAGGGACTTCTCTTTTCTTTTCCCAAAGGGCTAATTTTTGCCAGCTCTATCTAAAATAAGGCATTTAGGACTTTTAATTTTTTGAATAACATCCCCTCTCCCTGACAAAACCTGACCATTTCCCAGTCCTTCCTTGCCGTTCGCTTGCCCTCCCGAGATGTTGACCCAAGTGGCTGCTCCTTGGGGAAGCGCTTCGGAGCGGGCCCCCGAAGAACCGCCTGTCACGAGGGCTATCATTTCTAACATCTTTTACAAAACTGCAGAATTTCCTGTTTCTGCGAGTGGCTCTAACTAGCTCTTTCCAGCAGAAATCCCCGGAGAGGCAAATTGTTTTTCCCTGTACAGGACTGCAACTGCTAACGCTGCAAAGTATCAGGACTGCCAAAAACCTACCCATGGTGCTTGGACGGTTGAAGGGCATCTTTCCATCGCCAGCTTTGCCCAAGGCGAGCAGGCAGCAAGTCTTGCCTGGAAGCCTTCCAAAGCAGATTTTATTTTTGGGTCATTGTGTGAAAATATGACAGGATGGGTGTCATCTATAGCCAGTGAGATTTTGGCCACTGACTTTCAAAGGAGCAGAAGCACAGTTGAGAATAATTATTTTTTATCAACGACAAATTTACTGTAGGATTAGCCCCAGGAGCATTCAGGTCTGGAGCACCTCCAGGGCCAGCCCTATCTGAACAGTCAATTAGTGCCAATGCTAGTCTACTTTTTCAAGTTTTGATTAAAAAACGAAAAAAATATCTCCAAGACTTTTAGTTGTGGAAATGCATGGAAAATATAAATCCCTCCGATTATTAAAGGCAAATTTTTTCTCTTAAACTCTGGTGTTGTTCAGTTTCAGTGATACAAGAAACCATCATAATCCTATAGCCCAATTTGTTAAGCCAGTCTTGTACAGATTGATCTGATTACCAGGGAAAATACAGAGGGGAAAGAAAACAGTAAGAGCTGGTCATGTGGTTTTATGAGACACGAGTCAAAAATCTTAGTCCCGATTGTCTCTTGAGGACTGTATCAAACTCGGTTTGCCAAGAATATCCCTGCTCAAGAAGAAACGCAGCGAGATCTGCAAGCTGCGTGGGATAATGCTGAGCTCCACGAACAACTGGCAATGCCAACGGAGACGCACAACCACACCTGACGTGCCGAACCTACCACCAGAAACACTGTGTAGAGGGAATTTAACACAGGAAAGGAAGATGCTGAGGACAGCTGTGTGGAAAACCCAGCTGCACAGGGCAATTCTGGAAAACACAGGGGGCACTGCCCTTTGAAGGAACCTTGCTCGGAGACTCCAGCATGTTCTGTCCACTTCCCAGGAACGCTTGCACCTTGATTTGTATTCAAGGAGTTAGGATAACACTTATTTCTGGAAATCAGGGTGTGCCTGCTGCCTGTCTGAAATGCTTTTGTAACAAAACCTTTACCTCTGCTTCCCAGAGGTCCCTTGTACCAAGCTGTCATCTTGGCTGCTGGAGACCCTCCTCTGCCATCCGCATGGATCTCCCTCTTTGGGTAGAGATGTTTTTATAGAATTTTAAAAATCCTGTTTTCTAGACAGGCTCTCTACTCTGTGTAATTATACAATGTTTCTGATATGATTCCTTCTCCTTGCCACCAACCTCCTTCCTGCCTTTCCCCCCCCCAAATAAAAAAATCCTGGTTGAAAACCAAAAGAAATAGTAGATTTTTATCACACAGAATTTGATAATAATACTTTCCCTGAAATAGTTCCCAAGCCTTTTTTAATGCTCAAATAAAGGCCCAAACATTTACAGCCAGCACTCTAAGCCAACTAATAATTTATTTGAGCCATACTGAAAAGCTCAAGAGGGATTTTGAATGAAAAATCCAGTGAATACACCGATAGCCAAATACTGCCTTGGAGTCCTGCCACTGGAATACACAGGCTGCATGGAGCTCTGCTGGTGACCAAGGCACACACTGGAAAACAAACAGTCAATCAGTTAGTAGTTAAGTCTTGTCAATCTACAGCAGAAAAGACAATATCTTTCAGTAAACCATGAGACTTAGTGTTTCCTAACTTCAGTGGCACATAGACGACTGGCTGTTAAACTCCAACTGGTCTAAAAATTATATTTTTAAAATAAAAAGATATGTAATAATTTGACAATAAGATAAGAAAGGCAAAACTCTGCTTTCAGAACTTCATGGGAAACCAACCACATGGAGAATTCCCAAAAATTTTTACTGAGTGTTACAGAATATGCATGTACAGACCGGGATTAAATCTCTCAGTGATAGATCAGAAAAGAGAGATCTTTTAAAAGTCATTTCAGAACTTTAAAAGTGCTTCGAGGTAGCTAAAATGAGATGACTTTCAGGACTCAGGCTGCCATCTTGCCAAATGTAAAATAAAATATATGTCAAGAAGTAAAGAATTTTACAGCATGCGAAGAAACAATCTTCTCAACTTAAAAGTTTGTTTAAAATTTCTTTAAATTCATTATTTTGCAGCATGATGAACTTCAGACCATGAAAAAGGTCATTCTAAAACCGAAAAGATTTTTTTTTCTTCCTCCTTTTGTTTTGTCTCAGGTTTTTCACCCTGTTTTGTAGCTGAAAGAAAATTAATTAATATAAAAGCAGCAACATGGAAAAAAAATAGCCTTTACAATTTACTGCACGGTAGTTTGTTTCCAACATGGCAATAGATGGGAGTTTCAAGCACCCTGTGGCTTTGGCTGGACCGAGAGGACGGGGTTAGCCTTGATTTGAACCTGCTGTTTACAATACACTCTAAGCCCTTCCCATACGGCAGACTTTTAGTGAGGGCTGTGTGAAAAAAAACCCCCACTGCTAACCGAAACCAGGAAAAAGTAAAACATTTTGCATGTGTATATTTCTTTTTACAATTACTTTTGAGTGCAAAATGAAAGAATATATATTCTGGGAAAATGTACGTTTTTACTCGCTTTTTGGCTTACATACAACATCCAAAAGATGGGAGAAATGTCAGCCTGTGAAGGGACTGGATGTCCAAACTGCTGTGGTCTTTGCTGAACCAGGCTCCTGGTGCCTTTTAAACATTCTGCCCCATTAACCACCTCAGGGATATTCTGTGCATGTGTGTATGCACAGGAGTGTATTTAATTGATTCTTTCACCTTCTGAACTACTCAGAGATCTGGAAATTACTTTCAACGAGCAAACAAACCGTTGGAATAATCTCTGGAACTTATCTCAACCTCTGGAGACTCCAACGTTGAGCTAAACACACCAGGAAGCCTGGATTTGTATTTCAGCACTTCTGTTTCTAGCTACAACCCAGAATCAGAGATGAAAATTAACAGGAAAAACAATTTATAGCTAGAAATCATTCAAAGATAATTCAGCAAGGCTAAATTGTGTATGTAGTATTTCACGTGTCCCAACTGTCCCTTTGCTGCGCACCCTCAACCCCTAACCAAGGCTGATGGATGGGAACAACCACGTGCACCAAGACTATTCCTCATCCTCTTCAACGGCATTTCTCAGGGTGCAGAGAGATAAGCACAAAGGTACGGCTGGGTGATGTCTGGGCTCTAGAGCACACTCCATCTGAGAGCTGCAAAACAACCTGAAGAAGAACGATGCTGTCACAATTTAACGTATTCAGCGTGGGCTCATGAGATTGGGGTTAGTGGGATCTTGAGTGAATTGTTTGGAGAGAGATCTCTGAAGTACGTGGAGAATTTAACTACCAGCCCCATGGTTTCGCTTCAATTTTTCATCCTCAACTGCGGACGCTTTTCCCTGTTGCCACAGTTCCCAAAGTGCAACATACTTCTTTGGCTCGTAACGACACCGTCGGGGACAGAAATGCATCTTGTCTGCTGAGTGTTTGCATTAGGCCAGTACATCCAACTACCAGCCAGAGCGGTGGGAGGAGAACAGATTTACAATAGCCAAGGTAGAGCTGAGCCTCCCAAATAGAAATGAACTAGGAGCAAACTTCTGAACTTTGGGAAAGTTTAAATCTGTCTTTTCTCAACTCGCAGCACTCTGACTCAATACTCATCTCAATGGCTCATTGCAGTTTGGGGAGACAGGGAATAATATTTTTATTATTCCCATTCTACAGATGGTGGGACTGAAGCACTGCAAGGTTTATTGACTTAGAGTTGCACAGCATGCTTGAATGGAAGCAGAACCCCAGCTGGCCTTATTCCCACTCCTGGGCTTTTAGCCGTTACACTGTATTTGCTCCTTTTAACATCTGATTATTTTACTGCTCTAATCAGCTCCCCATTTTATACTCAAATTATTTCATTAAGTTGCATTAAACCTTTGTCATGATACCCAGAAAAAACTACAGGCATTTTTTTCCAGCAATGCGTAGGTAGAAATTTAGTTTCTTTTGTTTAAATGCAAACATTCATAGGGTTAGTGAGAGGATCCAGCCACTGAGAAATTAATTCTCTCCTCATTTTCACATTCACAACACGAATTAAATTAAGAGCAGAAATTAGTCACTAGTATCTTCGCTATATTTACTGCAAAACTAATAAAACATCCCATTGGAAATGCTTGTTCCTGCATACTTCTGCTAGCGTATCACCTCTCCCAGCACCAATGACCAAACAACTAACACAGCACAGTAATGTTTTCCCTGTATGACTCTTGCTTGAGCAAATATGAAATAGCTGGATCTTGGCTGAGGCTGTTATATAACAGCAGGAACACTGGTGAAGCATCTTCCAAAAGTGAGTTATTTGGCCAGGGAGCGAGCTTTTTTTTTTTTCCTTCTTTTTTTCCCCCCTTTTCTCTCTTTCTTTCTGTGTGCGCTCATGAACCTGACCCAACTTGTTTCCAGAAGAGGCTCTGCGGTTGCTGCTGCCAGACAATGCCTGCAATCATTTTTCTCCAGCCATACATCCAAACGGAGGGGGAGAGCGAGGGGGGAAGGAAGAGAGAAAAGCTCTTTTGTTTGGAAGTGTGAAGAGCTCTGTCGAAACATGTCTCTTCAGGGTAGTTTTAAGTTGCAGAACTGATAAGAAAAAAAACAACATAATGATTTCCTTCTGCTCGCTGTGCCTACCCTCCAAGCACTCTCCTCTGCTCCTGGTGCCCATTAGGAATGAGATAACTGGAAGAAAAGACCCTTCCATACCTCACTGGGGATGAATACAACCACTACACACTTTTTTTTTTTTTTTTTTTTTAAGGTTTTTCTGATGTTTGACAAAACTCTTGTCCCTATAATTCTCCCCCATACCACCACCAGGTACTTCCCAAGAAGGCTTTGGTCTCCACATTAAATTGATGGAGTGCCCCAATGTATCTGACAATCTCTGCTGACCGTGCTGTTGTGTTCAAAACCGATGGGCTGTGTGCCTTCCAGAGGGGAGGCCAGTGCTTATCTGGAGGCTCTTTTCCATCCAAAGTCTGAAACTTAGGAGCTGGGGAAACTACCACTGGCCAGAAACCAACCACCTCAGAGAAATTTCAATTTTTCAATTAAAAAAAAAAAATCTTTTAATGGCTCAGCAATGAAACCATGGGATCTGCTGGAGCATCTGAGAGTCAGAGAGAGTGAGCTTGCTGCTGATTCAACTTGGTTCCCAAAACTGAAGGAAAAGCATCATGCACAAACAAAAAGGGAGTAGATTTCAAAAGCGGTATGTAAGAAGGGATGGAGCATCCAACAGGCAAAAGCTCTTGGTTGTAAGGAGAGTGGGAAAACAAGCCAAATGGTTCTTTCCACACTAATTAATTAAATAAATAACATTCCTGCCAAAAAATTGCCAACCACCTTCAAACTGAAGAGTAACGTGTTCACACTGGATCAGCCTAGGAACAGAGCAGTTCCTGTCCATTCCTGTTTACAAATTTTTTATTTTTTTTTCAATTTTCTTTGGAAAGAATTTTCTAGTGTGTGACTACTGTAATACCTAATAAATCAGCCTGCTTAATCTTTTTATGAAAGATGAACAAAAGAGATCGGGTTTTGTTCAAGTTTGTTCTATAAGAGAGCTGGTCCTAATCCTTTCATAACAAGTCCTGAATCTGTTCATACACTACTTTAGCAATTTTTCAGGGAAAAAAAATACATACCTAAACTCCAAGGTATCCACGCTGCTAATCTGGATCCTGCTATGCTAGGCTCATTTGTTAGACCAGGTTTCTCTTAAGAACATACCAGAAGAAACAAACGGGAATGAACAATCAGATGAAAAACTACAGTTAGCTTGGGGAAAGGGTATTGTCTAGTTTAAATGGACACGCAGCCAATAATAAGCACAAGCTGTTTATGCAACGAGCATCATCATTTTCCCAAGCCTCTGCCAGGTTGCACTGTCTCACCGTTTAAAATTAAAATTCACTGTATGTGTCTCACTCCACCTCTCTGGTCCAGGTGAATAATGTCCTTCAGAAAGGCAGGATGGCTCATTTCCTACAGGCTTTGGAAACTCTTCCACCTTCGGAGAGCTTGTCCGAACCCAATGCTAGGCAGTATTGACCCATGTGTTCTCCCCTGACACATACACCAGAAGTTTGGAGTCTCAGGGCAGTGTTCCCTGGCTCAGGCATCAGCAGCAGAGCTCATGTTCAGCTGAACCTTGGACACATAGTCCTGGACTGACAAACTCTAACACTAATGTTGAAAAGAAAAGGAAAATGTTTAGACTTTTCCTTCTCTTGACCTCAAGGATCCGGTTTTGTCTTTCTACATGGTTAAAAACAGGTATGATGCAGTCTTCAGCTTTCCCCATGTGGTAGGGAGGAAAACATGCCCAGAGGAGACTGCTCTCACCAAACCTAATCAAACTCACCAGGCACTTCTATGGATCAGTGAATGAAGGAAAAACAAGCAGGCTGAGATAGGGGCTCATGTAGATGAAAGTATCTACCACATCATGAACAAACTTGATACATTCTTCTTTTACAAAGTATGTCTCAACAGTCTGGGGACATCTGGAAACTCACATGTTCTGTTTGAAAAGGTTTTACTTTCATTTTCTTCAAAATTATAAACAATTTTAATGTCCTTTTTTTTTTTTTTTTTTTCCCAATTGAGAAAAAAATACCCCAAACTCAGAAAAATTTTCAAGGCATAAAGGAGTAGCCACAAACAATATCAGGGGCTTTTTTTTGGGACATCTGATGCACACAGACCTTTCTCCACAGATGGTGATGACAACATGACCCTTTGGCACAGATGGAGCCAAAGGAATGCACACATTTGTACTGCTGCTGCTACCAGCTTCCTCCTTCACCTTCTGTAAAGGACACGGGAGAGGAATAATGTCCCCATCCCTCCACACGGATCCAATGAGCAAGTCAGATAGCATGCAGCTGACACACATGTCTTGAGGGCAGGGAAGATTGCTTTTGTTTCCACACACAGCCCCGGGTCCTGGCTCTGGACCAGACCCCCTCCCGTGGCACCTCTGGGGCCAGCAGAGTCTCCCTTACCCAGCTGCGGTTCAGAGGCCAGCAGGATTCAACCCGAGATCAATACTGTACAGCAATATATACCGAGCTCTGCAGATGTGTCAGCACACTGCTGGTTTTACACAACGTGCGATGATAAATCACCCATCCCAAACCAGCTTCTGTCCCTCTCAGACGTGTTCTGAAAGCCCTCCCGCACTCCATAGGCTCATCAGCTGCCGGGGAGACCGGGAATAAACTGCTCTTTATTTATGACGTGCTGTTCGCTTCTCCGGACATGTGTTCTGCTTAGTTTTACAGCTGTAGAAATCCTTCAGCAAACAGATTCTTGTCTGATCATGGGACAAGAGCGTCAGAAAACGCTGTTATTCCAGGAGCAGAGAAACACAGGGGCTGAGTCCTGAGGCTTATCCACTGTACGCTGCCCCAAACAACGCTCTGTTATTTCACACCAAACAGCACCTTCAACGTACTTACACGTCGTGAACAAGCCACTTAATAGCATAAATTTTTGCATTAACTAAATACAACAGGGAGAAATAACACCGAGTTGCCCGATCACATAGCTAACGGCTCGACTTCATAAAGTGAATGATTCAGATCAGTAATAGCCCCCAGCTAATCTTTTTCTGCAACCACGCAGAAGGCAATAACCTCGTACAAGCCTGAGCCAGCTGTCCCTTCTGTGCACATCTTCAACTTGCCCGACAGTAAATTTATTTTTCCTTTTATCAAAGAACCCTTCACTGACTGGTTTATAGGGTCTAATCCAGCTTCCAATGAAGTCAATGGCAACTGAATTGTGGCTTTAAAATAGTCAGAGAAGAAAATGAAAAATATTTGAAAGCACTAAGTAGGCAGAAAACATTGCAGTGAGCACATACATTAAGCAAGGTAACAGGCACATACAACAGTGTAGATAATTTCCAAAGGACACAGAGGCAAGTTCAGAAATTGTTCTGGTTCTATGTGATAGCTCAAACCAAAGGTAGATTTACTTTCATCTTAGTTAAAAGACACAGGAAAATCCCTTCTCAATCATAATTGAATAATTACAATATGCTTGCAGTGACAAACATTTTCCATTTCAAATCCTTTCATAAAAGTTAATTTCACAAGTATGAAGTCTATGTGTCAATGTCTAACCCAGCCCTCTTTTGAACTTAGTTTCCTATGAACGCAATGACCCCCAATCCTCCTCAGGAGTTGGCAGGTCTGTTCCCAACACCAGTAAACCTGGAGAAGTTTCAGAAGCCACAGAAAAAGTGCTCTGTGGAAGCACGGTGTGAATGTACACCGGAGGAGTCCTTTACACACTTACACCCCATGCATGGACAATAACAACCATCATGATCCTTTGTACTATGTATTTATTATCAAAGTGCCGCATGCTCGGTATGATGGCGCAGGAGTCAGAAGGATGCAAAGAGAAGGACGAAACATCAAAGCTGTGGACTTGCAAACGTGGCAACAGCAAGAGATGCTTTCACAGATTAAGACGGGGTGAAATTGTTTCTTTTAACAACAGATAAAATAATGTTGCAACAACTGAAATTTGGATGGCAACAGACTAAACAAATCTTAATATTAATTAACAATAATAATGAATATGGTGTGACCCAACTGAAAAGTAGAGATTTTAGGCTGGATTTTCATCTGGGATAGATCGCTATTTCCTCTGAGTACACTCTGTTAAAGCAGCTTACACCAGGTAAAAACCTATGTCCTCACAATTCAACAAAATCAAGACACTTTTAAAAATGTATGAAGTTTTTGAAGAAGTTACTCCATCTTACTTGGAAAGGAATAGGATATGCTTTTAACATCACTGAAGAAAGGTCACAAGAGTTTCTATGCTGTTACTCAGTTCTGCAGTATTAAGTCCTGTACTACAAAAACATACTCTTTAAAGATCGCAAATGCTGGCATCCCATGTCCCTAACTCATGTTACAAATGTTTACAATTACAGCTGTATTTACTTTTCCTCTGCTTTTTTTTTTTTTTTCTTACAGTGAAGCTGATTTATGTTAGCACTGACAACACGAAGTAGGAAGAAAAAATAAAATTTTCCTCATCTTTAGTTTACCCAGTTTGTGATGGCTGTTGCAAAGCCAGATGAAAGCATGAAGGAATCACCCACGGATTCCTCATGGTATATTGGATTTTAATGGGAAAGGGCATAGGTACTCTCTGGCAACTTGGAACTCGGCTGAAAAAGCTCTGGAGCTCTGAAGAAGATTTCTCCATCTTCTTCACAGCTTATGCTTTGTCAGGTTAAGTACAGACTTTGGAATCATCTGTACTTGTGCCTCAGTAGAGCACGTTCCATATGAAAGATTGGGTTTAATGCATGACACTGAGTTAATATTAGCCTCTAAAGGCATGTGTTAACAAATATTTGTGTCAGCATACAAGTATATGTTTTAAGAAATGTCTGGTTTACATTCAAAAATGACAAAATATATCCTTTTCGTACTTAGAAAACCCCAATAATCAAAACCAATTGAGATGGCTGCACAGATGAAATAGCTATTAAAAGCCCAAATATGATGCTTTTGAAATGTAGAACAAACTTCACCCATCCAATCTTTACAAACTAGCAAATAATCTAGGGAGACGCATGCATCCCAGAAAGCCTTCCTTTTAATTTCTAAGAAACACTCGTTGTTCGACATACTCAAAAGCTTAACAAAAACTTCCCCAGAGATCTTGCACATCTTCGTTTTATATATATATTGATATATTGTTCAGCACCTCTGGAGCAATGCTATCTGAGTGGTCTAGATTACTGGCAGAAGTATATAAAGAACAGTGAATGATTTGCCAAGACAAATTGCAGAATAACTTATTTCTCAATTATTCAACTTTCAAGAGTGTAAAGCTGTGCCAACAAACCCCAATTAAACCCCCAAAAAGGGAATATTGACATTTATAATAAAAGCTATGTAATTTTGAAGTAACCTCTGTTCCTTTTACAAGATTGTATTTGCAACCACATCAGCTACTATTGCTCACATGGAAAATCAGCACTAGGACAGTAGGAGAGGCTTGGAAACTCTGCCTGACTACGTACGTGGTAAGACCACCAGTGGGAAACACACCACAGTTTGAATAGGCTGGACTAATTTTACATGCCTTATGTAACAATAGTTGGCCATTCATATGGACAATAATTATATACCATGTTAACCAAGAAATCCAACCTACAGACAATTTAGTTTTCCATTCCTTTTTCACCTGAAAGAAATTGATTGTGATGCATCCTTCAAATTCCTACTGTGAAATTAGGACTCAGCACTGTACAATCTCACTGATTTTTTTACCCCAGAGACTCTAAAGCAAACCGGAGCTGAGCAACACAGGAATTTCTTGAAGCTAGGGCTCGAGATTCAAAACTTTACTCCTAGCTCTTAACTACATCATGTCTCATCTGTTTCACAAATTTTGAGAGTTCAAGCCCAAGTATTGGCTTTGCACCAATTCATAATTTCAAAATAGCATTTACTGAAATCACTGAAGATCTCTCCTTTGACTTCAATAGATTTTGAGTCAGACCCATAATCCATCAATCTCTGGTCTTCCCCCTAATCACAAAATTACCTGCAGGAACACATTTTTTGCAATGCAGACCTCTGTTCAGCAAAACACTGGCATGGCTCCACAAAGTTCACTTCAGAGACGGTACAAGTTCTTACCTCTTTCCATCCTCTTATGTCAAAGAGAAAGACTTGATGAGTTCATGGCCCTCAGATTAAGAGCTATGACATGCACAAACTAACAACATACTTGTTTTTTGGTATTGTAGACACCTTGAGTGTCTTGAGACTACGAGAGACTGGGGGGGTGGGAGAGGGGAAGGGACACAAAAGCCTCCAATGACCTGAAATACATGAAGAAATACAATTTGAAGAGTGGGCTCTGAAAGTTACTTAATGTGGAAAAGTCTAAAGGTTATGCATTTACAGGGATTTTTTTTTTTTAAAATGGATTCCCTTTTGATGCTTTATGCCTATTTTTGGAATCTGCAGAAAGATGGATTTGGCAATTGATCAATGAGTGCAAGTGAATTGAGTTTCTGATGTCAAATAGCCCGTGTCAGTACTGAATCATCTCAGTGTAACAAAACCACTACCAAACCCATCATGGCACTACCATCATCACTACCAAAAGCCAAAGCAAACCCTTGGATAAAACTGGCTTTCCTTCAGTCATGTCTTCTGCTAAACTTCTCCTCCTTGCTTGGAAGTTCAGTTAAGCCTTATAAACATACCAGGGCAGAAATAGTTGCAATTAATTACTGGAAAATGGGGATCTACATCATTAAGTCTTTTATTGGCAAAAACATACCGAATTCTTTCCTACACCTCATATGAATATATAACCAACCGTCAATTACACCACAACATACAGGCACTGTAACTTATTTTGGAGAATTTCTTTCCTGTTTAGCTGTCTCTCAAAATTCCTGCTTTGGGGCTGAAGAAACAGTGTTCTGTTAACTTTACATTACTTGACAAGTTACTTCTCATTTCACCTGTTTCTCACAAAATTGCCTGAGCCTGGAGACATACAAATCAAAATACAAACCAAAACAAACAACTCCCCCATCTTTGCCTCATCCTCAAATATCTGTCTGATAATAATGCAAATATAGGGAGGTACATCTCTCCCATGAATACATTCTTTTCTTTCCTCTCCCTGCAAATCTCCATGGCAGTGGTAGGTTTTATTAAACTGCATTTTGCAAGATTCGGTGGCTAAAGTGACTTGGGCATCACTGGAGCTCAAGGTTTCCAAGTCTTTCATCAACCAGTTAATATTTCCTCTAGGCAAGAAGGAACAGATGCAAAATCCTCTTCCTTCTGCTTCTGAAGAAATGACAGATCCAAGGTAGGAAATGATCTCACTTCTGCCCTGCCATGCTCCACTTCACTTCAGACACTAGCCTCCTTTGTCATCGCAACACCTGAAGTCAAAAAGTTTGATTTCAACCATAGCAGTCATTCTAGTTGTCAGAAAATTCAGGGCACTGACTCATTCAAGCAACCGATGGCAGCTCCATGGGGCAACATATGGCTCTGGGTTTTGGAAAAGAAATTTTAACGTTATAACCCTCATGAGGGAAATCAGTCTGGCAGCTGAGAGTACCATTTCCTACCATTACGGGGTTAAGGACATACTAAGTGGGTCTTGTGATCTATAGAAATCTCATTAAGTGGACACGGACATAAACATAATAGCAATGAAATACTTGTGGTGAAATGTGACAGCTCCAAGCTACCCTGTGCTTCTGCACTGATTATGATCTTGGAAAGAAACATCTGCTTGTAAAGGAAGCCTCTTCCAAAAAAAGTAGAATAAAACCATTGAAACAATTAGCAATCCAATGGCTTGATTAACGCAAGTATCATCACCAGCCATTGCATCATCCAGTACGTCCAACAGAAGCTCAAACATGATAGTTTTATGGCCAAACACAGACTCCCCATTATCTACCTGTTTATGTCCTTTGGATGACATAATTTCCAACAAATAACAGAGAATTGCTAAAAAGAAGCCAAGAACAATCTGACTTAAAGCAGAGTATATTTTAAAATTTCCAGTGCAAAGAATTAATCTAATGCGTAAGATTTAAGAATATTTCATCCTGATGGGGTTAAAGCTTGGATCAGTGGTACATACTTGCTTGCTGCTTGCGTTCCCTGCCCAGATGGAGGATTCCCTTTCTCCAGGAGAGTCTTGGGTGGCAGAGAAAGCTGGCATAGCTGATTTTATCACCATAGAGAAGTGCTGTGTGGAGGAAGCATGACCAAAAGCTAACAATTATTTGTGGAGCAGAAAGCTCCCTTAGCTGCTGCTGCGGCTGAGGTTACATGACAACTGCCTTGAAGGCTGCTCCATGGAATTCCCGAGCTCTAGAGCCAGCCCACCTATTGAAAGCTGCTTTTCCACACTTCCAGCCAGACCAGATGAAGAACCAACCCCAAAGCAGAAGTGATAATGCCGGTCAGACATCACAAAGCGCGTTACTAAAGTTATTTAAAAGCACCAGTGTACCCACTTACTAGAGGACCCACAGAGACAATAAGAAGTTTCTTTTACAAGGAGCTGGGTAGGAAATGGCTTCCCTATCTGTTAAAAACATGAAATATCTTTTATTTTTCCCTTTCCACTGGGGACAACCTCAAACCCTTGCAAATCTGTGAGCATAAAGCCACAGAGACAATCTCAACTCCTTCCTCCCTGGGACAGCAGAAGGTAGCAGTGAGGAAGTGACTGGGAAGGGGGGAAAGCCAGGTCCACATCACTACTCTGTGCAATTCCGACCAAGAACCAGCCTTTGGCGCTCCAGGTGATGGCTCCAGCCACCATGACATTACCAAGTCCCACATCCTCCTCTTTATGAAACATTCCCTGGAGCAGAGATTTCAACCACAGCCTCCTCCAGTGCCTGTGAACACTACTGGCTCCTCTGGAAGAGGTGATAGGAGGAGGTCGCTTGCTTTCTGGTTTTCCAAGAATTCCAACCTGGGCCCCTGCATCATCTTCCCATTAAAGCTTTGTTGAAACTGGCATGCTCTTGAGGGGTGGTTTTTTTCATCTTATTTTCAGTTTTTACTAATTTGACACTCTCTAAGGAAGAAAAACCAAGAGCACGTTGCTGGAAAATTTTTAAGCAGCTCTTGTTACAGAGCACAGCCGTGCCAAACCCAGGAGCAGAACCGAGGGAGTCTAGCGAACGGGCAGAGCTCTAATCACTCCGCTGCGTGCTTTCATACTACTAATTTGTCACAGAAAAACAGATGGTGATGGCGGTGATCTGGGCCAGATTCTGACACCTCTTTAACATTTACGACTTGTGTTGCAACAGCATCTTTGGGGCTTCAGGAAGCCTGGGGCCCTGTTATGTGAGGCACTGTACAAACAGAGAGTAAGATACAGTCTCTGCTCTTAAGAGCTTCCTGAGAGACTAAATAGACAAGACAGATAAGGGAGGGAGGAAAAGCAGAGAAGTGATTTGCCCAAGGTCACATAGGAAGAGCTTGCAAAGCTAGGAGCAGGTCTCAGATTGCAGGTCAGTATATTCCCACTTCTCCAAACCCCCTCTGCAAACAAAACAGCTGCGACCATTAAATCACTCGCTGAGCCTCCGAGAGCTTTAATGCAACTCACCAGTTCATAACTACCCTGGGTATTTTTTCCCACAAAGACACCAGGAGAAGCTCACCAGCACGGCAGATGGGCGCCATCGCTGCTGTGCTCCCCAAGGGCACAGTCAAGCCCAGAGCATGGGGTGTGTGATAGCAAAGGGGGATTTTCACATCAGAGCAGCTTTATGCAGAAAATAAAATTAAAATACACTGACACCAAAGACTAGAGAAGATGCCTGCTTCCAGCAGACCCCAAACACCATATAAACCCAGCTGGCCAAAGGCTGAGGCACCCTTTGTCCTCCGGTGTTCTGCTCTTACACCAGGTTCAGTGGAGAGGCCAAGGGCACTTTAACCCCTTTCGTATCATGTGTTCATAAAAATACTCAGCAGATGCAGGAGCGTGTGTGTAAAGTTTCCATGTTTTAAAGGTTAAAAGAATTTTTCATGTGGAATAACTGAAGTGTAATCTGATGGGAAGCCACAACTACCCAACTGCAAGGATGTCCATTGTATTTCACGATACACGTGTTCTATTCAGGCTGACAAAAATCATGATTTTTCACCAGAATTTCAGTAGAGGCCAATTAACAACTGCTTTCCCAGAATCCCATGAAAAACTACATACATTCTAATAAGTTCAAATATAGTTCCGATGTTTCACTGTAGGCTTGCTCTGTTCCACGCTGCCCATGGCTGCGGGCAGGGCAGTCAGACAGATGGACTTCCCTTCTGAGCGATTCATCCCCTCTCACGTCTCATGACAAATAGGGACCTGGGGCATGATGGCACCAAGGCCTGGGCTCATCCTCTCCAGAAGTGCTTTATGTCAGAAGTGGAATTGGTTTAGACTCCCAGAGTGGCCAATGCGACACACTCTGCAGGTCCCTATTTCTAGGGGATTTAAGGTGACAGGAAGGTACACTCGTACGGAGTGAGTCCAGGCTGTATGAGTGTACAGCTTTGCCTAAAATAATGCACGAAAATGGCCCATCCCTGGAGGGGTTCAGGGCCAGGCTGGATGAGGCTTTGAGCAACCTGGGCTAGTGGGAGGTGTCCCTGCCCATGGCAGGGGGTGGAACTGGATGGGCTTTAAGGTCCCTTCCAACCCAAACCGTTCTGTGATTCTATGTTCTGAGACTGCTCTTGACAGAAACAAAACCATCATAAATGGGGACTGTCAGACGATTGCTTCAGAAGTGCCTTCCTCCTCTGAGCTAACGCACCAAGGCAACCAGTGAGACCCACACTGCAGTATTACCACTGATTTTTAAACCCCAAACAATATCAGTAATTTAGCATTCAAACTGACATTAGCTTTCGTTCAAAACAAAAAGCAAACAAAACCCAAATTCTTAATACCCTTAGGAGTATTTTCACTGTTCATTTAATTGACTTTCTCCCTAGAGCTTTTGCAATACCCCTGCACTAAATTGTGAAGCAGGAAAGAGGATCTTCACTATAATAAAACCTGACAAGTTAAATTCTCCCAAATGGAGCAAGCAGAACAAAGTTAGAACAACTGTGTTAACCCAGGATACGATAAGAAAAAAAAATAAGCAAAAAAAAAAAAAAGCACTTTAATAAATCTTGATAATCATCCTTAAAAATTATTGGAGTAAACAGTGATGGGCACTGGCAGCACCTAGGTCCGTGTCACCATACACTTGCCTGCCCATCCTAACATCGCACTGAGCGTGGCGAAAACAACAGCAACAACTTACAGAAGAACCTTTGGCTCTCTCTGTTAACAATATCTTTTTTCTTCTACTCTTTGCTAGTTAGTGCTGCAATCCTTGCAGCACATGAGGCTATCACTAGACATTCCTGAAGCAGAAGGATCAACTAGGACTGGTTTTGGCACTTGGCTAGAAGGCAAGACCCTTCTCTTTGCATGAGAACACCACCACCCATATAGTGCAACTGCTGCCCTTTTGGGCTGGGAACTCGCCAAATGTGCTCCACTTGGGATGTGCTTTTACATCACCCGGATACTTCTGGTAATGCAGAAAATGTCTGGCTGTGCATTAAATAGTATTTCAGGGACCAAAACATTAAAGATACAGATTTTGATCTATAAATCGCTGTGCAGCTAAGAGAAAAAGGGGAGGAACTACCGTCTTCTGTAACTGCCTGCAGCCCTAAGGGCAGCTGGGATCTGAGTCCCAGTAAGAAACGTCGAGCAGATTGCGGGTGCTGGCTTTGGGGAGTGGTTTCTCGCTGGCATGGGAGCTGGGTGTTGATTCAGTGCTGGCAACAGCCTCCCTCTGCACCCCCAGAAACTAAATCCTCTATCACCTCTCAACAAGTACCTAACGATGGCAGAAGGCTTTTTTTTTCCCTAGCTGATGACAAGGAAGCCTGGGAGGCTTTTCGAAGTTCAGAGGAAAAAAAAAAAAACCCAACCTGATAATGCCTGCAGTTTCTCTAAGGTGACCCTCAGCTTCACGTAATCTTGTTTGGGGAGTGAACGAGATAGCAGGGCGAGCTGGCAGGGCTGTGCAGGGCTCCTCCGAGGGAGAGGATGGGTGGGCAGGATGTCAGATGGGAGGTACCACCACAGCCCATGGCCCAGCGACTCTGTTTCCATCCTGTGCTGCTGAAACAAGGAAGCTGCCAGTATAAATTTTGTATTTTCAGAATTTATTACTTGCATTATAAATTTAAGGAGGCAACAAAGAAATAAAGAACAACCACCCTTCGTGATAAAGCACGGCAAGTCTTTCCAACAGCAGTCACCTTGTGCTGCCTTGGAGAATACCTGGGGACCAGCTGATGCTCACATTATAGCGTACAGAAAGAGACCGCAGGGTTTTATCCGTTCCGTGCACACACACCACGTCAGGAGCGGTGCTGCTGTGTCCACTGCGGATGGGACCCAGGGAAACCACTTTCTGCAGGGTGTGGTTATACTCCATAACCTGAAAGCCAGACCTTGCAGGGGCAGAGCCGGACCCGAGAGAAAGATCAGGTGGCAAAATGCTGCCCAAAGGAACAAATCAGCCAACAGAAGAGGAGATTAGTTTTAGTTTCTCCTACCGCAACTTTTTCACCATATGTCTTTGGATGAGGTAAGAGAGATCAACTGTATCTCAGGTGCAAGATTACAGCGTAACTCTGTGACAAAAAAAAAAAAAAAATCAATAATAGTATTTTTTAATTAAAAATTGAGACTTAAAGGGAAAACTATCAGTGATCTGTGAGATTCAGCAGCGTGGGACACAGCCTTTGTGCAAATCTTTCGCTGTGGTTGGTTTTGTGGGCTGAGGGTGAGGCGTCCCTCAGCTTTAGTTCAAGGTTTTGACCCGCAAACCACGTGGGAGCCGGATTTTCCTCACGTTGCCATGTGAAACCAGAAATCAGCCCCAGCCTGAGCGCAGGAGGGCCCGGTTTTCACTGAGCGGTCTGGAGAACAGTCGCAAAATTTTCCACACACCTGGGCTGAGCTTGGAGTCTGTAACAAAGCTGAAAGCTGGCCAAGTTTCTCCTGGCTTCGGTACCGGGCTTTTTGCACAGATCTATTATTCACTGGATTAATTTTTTTTATTTTTTTTTTTTTTAACCGAACCACAGGGGGAAAAAGGTTGCGGGGGGAGAGAGGGGAGGGAAGAGAGAATGTAAAGAACCCAAGAGCGCACGTTTGCCTGCGGCAGGGAGATGCAACGCTGCAGCCACCGGTACCACTGCGTGCACCAGCAGCTACAGACAGGCTGAGAGCTTCAAATGCGGGCCAGCTCAGGGGAAGGGAAAAAAAAAGAAAGAAAAAAAAAAAGAAAAAAAAAAAGACAGAAGATGGCATGAGCACTGTTTGTCTTGGCTGGTTAGCACATAATCCCCACCTGCATTTGATTCTGCTCGGGCTCCGGACTCCTCCCTCGCTCCGGAGCCATGGCAATACAGGAAGGCAGGAGGGGAAGGGAGACAGAACACTTTGTACTAGCAGCCAGACCACTGTTTAACTTCTTCAGCCAAAAAACAAATATGAATATGGAAAGATTTTATGGTGAGATACATCAACAGACCGAAGCGGTTCTGAAAAACCCTTCTACAGTTGCTCATTCAAGGTTTTCAACCTGCGGACTTTTCTGACGATTAATCCCAGTGTTTGTTGTGTGGTAGTAGTACGAAGTATTTACCGAGTGATGTGAGCCATCAGTCCTGCCACACAGAGCTCTGTCTGCTCAGAGTGTTTTCTGGTCTTCATAATTCACACTCAGATCCAGCCCTCGTTGCTTTTTCAGTTTCACTACGGTTTGAAAATGAAACCCAGAAAATATTTACCAGCAACGACGCCTGGGTGCAGGGCACCAGAAATACAGAAGTCTTCAGCTTTTGAAAATGCACAGAGCCAGAAAAAATGCTGTTGCAAACTATTTGGATGCATGGTAAAAATTTAATCACTTTTGAATTTATTTTTTAAAATTCTTTTATGTCAGCCTGCTTTTGTAGATATGCTCCCTCTGAATGCAGAGCAAATTTGAGCAGCACAACCGCTGCACACAGGCCTTACGTATGCTGAGGCTGGCAAAATCCTCCCAAATGATGACACGCAGAGCAGGGAGAACAACAGGCATCTTCCTCCCTCATGCCAAAAGAGATCTCAGAACTAAAAATTCTTTTTTTTTTTTTTTTTTTTAAACAAACACAAAAACAAACAAAAAAAAACCCAAGAGAGGTGCCTCAGATCAATTGGAGAAATTAGAGGTAACACTTTCAGGGCAGCTGGTGGTGCTGTGCCAAGCACTTCTCATGAACCACAAAGTCTCAGAAACAGGGGACAGCCAGATAACAACAAAGCCATCTCGTTGCATCCATATGCACCACATCCCTGAAATATCCTGATCTCCTCTAAAGCCTTGGGGATGGCAAACCAGTATCAACTTTTCATCTCACACAGAAAAAATAAAGTTTCTAAAAACTTGAGCAAGACAGAATTAGAAACGTGAAAACCACTATTTTCATGAGGCGTGAGATTTTGTACAAAAGCCCGACACTATAAAACCATGGCACCTAAAAGCACTTGATTTAAAAAAACTGCTGAACGTCCAGATAGATCTTTCATTACAACTTTATAGCTATCCTGCACATTTCATATAATTATTGATTTTTTGCATTCATTTACTTTGAATTGAGGGAGGGAACAGCACTCTACAGTGGCGGCTGCAATGTTAAATTACAAACATTTGAAAATGGGGAAACACAAAATTAAGATAAATGAAAAGGAACAGCTAGAAACAAAGGAAGAAACACAAGATCAATTCAATATGCCTTCATCCTTCCCATCTCCTCCTGCTGGCAGGCACAGGGGAGCGTGCACACGGGGGGTTAGGAACCACAGACACTCCTGACCCCTGAGTCACTCTGAGCCTCGCACAGAGGAATGTTGCCGCCTATCACTATATGTACTGTCTTGCTGTCCATAATGTAACAACACCGATAGGCTGACTTTCCACCTAAATATCATGGGGGGACATTTTCCATGTAATTTCAGTCCTCTCTAGGAAATGATGTTTCTGTAGGTATCGACACAGATGTGTGTTTTGGAGCTGGTCACACTGCTGCTTTTTATAGCCAGGGGGCAGAAACAGGCAGCTAGGTTGTAGCCCACACCATTTATTTGAGATGTCTATTTTAAGATGAGATGTGTCATGCTCTAGATATGCTTTTTCCCCTCCCCTGACCATTGAGTCTAGACTTATAGATCAGAGGTCAACACTTAGAGGAAAATACCCAAAGACTCAAGATGAATCACCCTCCCCCGGGGCTGAAACCTTTGCCCTGCCACAGGGAATACGGTTCTGCCGTTGACTCCAATGAAACCAGCATCTCACTTAGCACCGCTCTGCCCCCCTCCCAGCCTCCCTGCCATACCATGCCATGTCACAGTCAGCAGGCCAAGTGTCACCAGCCGTCTGAGGCTGTGGGCAGACCCTTTTCCAGTTGAAAAGCCAAGCTTGTTATCCAAAACCCAATGGGAACAAGGATAAGCTGCTAGCAATGTAACTTCATTCGGCTAAGGCAGCGGTTCCTACAGCCCTGGAGCTCAACGAGAGGCAAGAACAGGGAGTCAGTGCCTAGGTGAAACCATCACAGCTCCCAACAGCAATCATACAAAGCTTCACACCTCAGCTGGAACTGCACACCCAGGACGCTCGCAGTGCTCATCCTTTTCCCTCCCCGTTACAGGAACATTCCCCGACACAACTTCTAATATCAACAACGATCTGGCTTTTGGTAGTTCTTTAACTGGAGCATCTTCAACCCAGCAGTGAGAGAAACAAACGTGGACTTTCAATGCAGAGCCATTTTTGTGACAGCCTTCCAAGAAATTATGAAGACATACTCATCAAAAATACATTTTCTTATCCTCCCTCATTTCACTATCAGAGCTTATTTGAATGGGGTTGAACACATGAATTTTTTAAAGACTGGTGTCTAAGGAAAAAAAAATCTAAAGAGAATCAGAAGAAGAAGAAAGAGTTTTCCAATGAAAAAGTTTGATTCAGGAAAGAGAAGCTATGGGATCACAATAATAGACCATTTTTAAACAAAATTTCATTCCCTTTCACTCGGTTAATTATGCTTCAGATTGCCCTAGATGGTGCCACAAGCAGCCTTAGAAGTAGAATAAATGATGACAATAACACCAGCTTGGTTTTGTGAAGCCTCCATAACTGGGTGGCACCTAAAAGCATCTAAAGCGCCAGAAGCCAATTTGCAGTTTGGTTTTGGGTTCATTTACAGTTTGGTTTGGCTTTCAAACAGATCCAGGGATGATTGGGAGAGGGTAGGAGAACACAGAGCCCTCTTCCTTCTGTGGGGTGGGCAAGGTTTATATTTCACCATCGCTGGTTCATGGTTAGCCTTGTCTCTTGGCTATTAAAGTTAATCAAGATTATAAGAGTGTTGGTTGCTGAGAGCACTGCTAGAGTCAATGATGGTTCTGCATCTAGGCTGGTGCAGGTGTGACTGCAGAATCAGGCCCCCAATGGGGATAATAACATTTAAGTACATACAGAACAGAATACTGTGACATTTACTAAAATACAAGACTGGTAGCTTCAGCAAGTGCTGACTGCCTTAACAAGGTGACCCAGGAGAAGTGAACCAAAATACCATTTTAAGTCTGCGACAACATGGTAGTTTCAGGGCAGAGCTTTCTATCAAGAATGTGCAGGTAGTGAAAACACGGGAACGTACTGACAGCTATATGAGCATTTAAGCGGTATGCATTTATAAGAGGCTTAAATAAGGAAAATTAAAACTAGAATGGCATAACAGAGAGCTGAGTGTTTTTGACAATGTTTAAAATATTAATAAGATCCTTATGATTTATGAGATCCCTTAAGATGACTGGAGTATGAGAAGTGACATGATAACAACATGCCTGGTTCTAGGGTTTCTTTATGCTGGAAGCCATACGTGTAGGGGCACATACCAACTTTCTAAAAACATAACTAGGTCAGGTTACACAATTCTCCGAAGAGAAGAGGGGGTGGTTATTGTTTATTGTATTTAGATCTGCTTCGATTGTCTTTGTGCTGCACCTTCCATCTCGGTACTTAAACTGAGAAAATGGGGACTCCGAGAGGTCTGTCCAGCCCACGTGCAGGGGCAAGGGCTTGGCAAGACCCTGAACCTTGATACTTTCCCTTTCATTTTAAAATACATGCATAGATATATGTGAGAATGCATCATTTCTAGGTTTTAAGACATGCACACACACAACTTAGTGAACATTCATGGTCTTAGGTTTCCCAGTTACTCTTTTTTTCTAAATATCTTAAGGATGATCACAGCATTTTAGAAGAACCCATGTTTCAAAGAAGGATCACAGAGATTATTAAGGGAGAGAGAACACATCCTGTGATAGGAAAATAGGAGAGGTTGGCTTGTTCAGCCTCATAGAGCAAAGGCAGAGAAAAGACATCATGGTCCTATATACCGATGTCCATAGAGCATAAGATCAAATTGCAATAAACATGGTCATGAATAAATGTAGGTAAAGCTACAAAAAAGGGTTTTAGTATGCCTAAATGGCTTTCAGATAGATTTTGAGGGGATTAGGGACGGGACTGATTGATTAATAGAGAAAAATTCCCAGCAAATATATTACTGATGCTCATTTGTAGGGATCCAGTGTATTGGTACATAGAAGGGAGTTTGAAAGGGGAATGCATCTCTCTTTGTAGTGTATTTATATCAAATTAACTTCATGCTTTCATACTCTGTGGTGGCCAGGAAGAATTATTCGCCCTCCTGCCCTTGTTTTTGGTATTTTCCTCCCTCTGCTGAAGAACTGGATCCTGGCAGTAAGAGATGCAGCCAAACTTACGTTTCATACCATTGCATTCCCTTCCATGTCTAGTTGGCACGTCCCACTGGCACTCAGGAAACAGCACAGAATTTTCCTTCAGGTCATACTGGCAGGTACCCTGCTGGGTTTTCCTCTTTCCTCAGAAGCAAAAGTAATTAGTCAGCTTTTTTGTCACCTAGGAGTTGTATTTTGCACACAACCTCATTTTGCAATGCCCTTGATCTCTCCTCTTATGTTCATATGGCACATTATACCATGGCTTTTGACCTTCCACTATAGATCTGCATTTTCAGAGGCTAGTAAGAAGTATTTTGTGTGCTGTGATTACAGGAATGGAAGGTCTTTGCACTCCTGAACTGGGCATCTCTCTCGTGGTTGCAACAATGGGAGAAGAGCCTCAAAGGCAGAAGGTGGTTCTTTCCACCTGATGTTCCTCAATACCATCACAAACTGCTGTAAAAGACAGGGATTGGAATAAAGTCAGTAGACAAGTCTTTTTAGCTTAGGTGGCATTCAAGAATTGCATTTGAGAAAACAGCTGAAACCAGGTTTAGCATGATTCATCTGAATTCAGTAGAACATCCAGTTCCTTCCTCACTTTGCCCCCTCTGAGGGCAATTTTCATCCCAGACATTCCAGGGCCTCAGCTTTGAAATGCACATAAATGAGATAAACCAGATAGCTACCTGGCAGACAAGAAATCCAACAAGTAGAACAGTGATAGGAAGTAGAAAAGAAGAGAAGTCTGGCTTGGGAAGCGAAGACGATGAGGTTGGAACTGCAGTACCCCAAGGAATGGAAAGACCAGGAGGACCCTGGCATTCTGTGATGCGCCTCTACTACAAAAATACACCTGGATCTTCAGAGAACCAGAGAAGATGCACCTGGTTTATATTCAGAGATACACTTTGAAACACTTCCATTTCATGTTAGCGTTAGGAGAAAGCAACAGAGAGATTTTCCTACCAAGACATGAAAAATCACCCAAAACGAAGATCAGAACTCAGGACCTCTATCCCTCCATCCCATATTTACTCCTCTAGAGGACACTGTTGTATAAGAGCAGATGCACGGTAAATGCTAAAAAACACCTTTTCTTTTTTTGCTTTTAAGAGACAAGACCCACGAACATCTGGGATCCCAGGAAAGTATCGCTCCGGAACGATTTCTGCAGTACACGTACATGTTTCTTGGGCATGAGAACTTGCTGAAGCTCTGGGTAGGCAATAGGAGGGTTTACCTCTATGTAGGTAGCAGCATGGAGCCACTGCCATCCCTAAACCATCCATGGAGCCGCCATATACACAACGGTGCCTTCTCCTTCGAAGCACCACCTTGCCATCCTGGTCTTCAGTTGAGGGGGATTGGGTTGGGTGCAGTGGTCAGTCCTTCCTCTGTCTCCCCTTTCTAACTCAAAAAAACAGCACCATGACTACATAATTGCACCAGGAAAGAAACTGTTAGAGTTTATTAATGGGGAAAGAAAAAGGAGAGAAAAAGCCTACAGCTTCCTCAGGTATTAGGGTGGAAATGGGGTAGATGCTGACTTGGGTACAGCTCTTTAATGATGGAATAAATAGCAGTAATGAGGCACTTCTAAAATTTATCAGATGACTGTATTCATTTGCTCTAAATATGATATTCAGTGATTTGTGCTGATTCTTCAGTTTGTGGGATTAGTTACAGTTCATTGTAAGTTCTAACTGTATTTCCATGTATTGTGTTAAGACCTGATTCAAGAGTAGTTTTATTTGATAAAAACCAGATGTTCTTAAAAGAGACTCTCTCCTTCACAGTACAAAACATTATTCTTAGCAGTTGTATGTACCTTAGAAAATTAATAAGCACAGCATCTCCCTGCGTGACATATGACATTATTATATTTTTCCCTCTTCAGGGACTTTTAAGTCATTGGGGTCATGACCTCTGTGCCTTATGAGAAATGGAACAGCACATGGTTCTAATTTTATCTTCAACCCTGCCCTCCTGCTGACATGTATGTTTACAATACGGTTCATCTGTTGACCCCTCGCTCACATTTAAAATCTTAGCTAACATTTTTCCCTCCCGATCACAACGGCGCACGGCGACTAGCCTTTAAGACCAGTTGTTTTCTTTATTGCCTTTTGACATGCACATCTTATCCGAAAGCCCTTGGACTGGTTTTTCTAATTTGAAAACAGCACCAGCCACAAAACCAACTCCAGTTTGTCTGGATGCTTCTGCTCTCGTTATGACGCGGGGCACTTCAGATCTCTAAATCCATGAGATCACCCCACTCGCCGAGGAGACGGGAAACATCCAGCAGCGGCTGGAGATACCCCGAGGAGCCACCCGGCTCCAACCCTGCTCTTGGCTGCCCTTCAGCCCAGAACAGAGGCTGAGCTCAGCCCAACGTGTGTCCCAGGGGACACAGGCTGTCCCCCAAGCCCCCCTTCAATGCTCCCTGGAGCTGGATCCCGCTACAGGCAAGTCAGGAAGAAAATCCTTCCAGAGAAACCAGCCCTTCCCCTGGTCCATGTCGGGTGCTGAAAGAACTCACAGTCACTTTTCAGCATCAAGCAAAAGCAAGCGCAATGAGATAAGGCTGACTTTTTGAAGGGGGAGGGAGGTGCTAAAAAATGAGAGAGCTGTTTATTCTCCACTCCTTTTAAATGTCCTTTTACATTTCCTTTTAAATTTTATTTTTAAATTAAAATAACATAGAAGATTTAGAAAGATACTTTTATCCCTTGAATCTCTTCAAGATTTTTTTTTTCTTGTTTTAGATTATATTTTTAAGTTTTAATCATTTACATCAACAACATATAAGGTGCCCTGGTAACGTGATTGTGAGGAGAACATTGAGCACTTTCACTTACAGAAAGCAAAATGATTCACCGGGTTATTTTCACCATACTGTATTCAATGACACCATATTAAATGAGCTCATATAAATGTATGCCTCAGCTTAAAATGCATAATAGGGCATCACATTCATCATTTGCTCAGTTCAAAATATTTTCATAATTCTGAAGCTCAGCACTCTCAGTTTCCCTATAATCACTGTCCCAGTAGGTATTTTCAATGTGTTTATTGATGTATTTGGCTTCCCATAAAGATTCTGTAAATAATTTCCAGGCCTGAAAAGTACCAAGCTTATTACACTGCTAAAGAGACCTTCAGAAGTGTTAACGCCTTATTTTTAGGGAATGTGAGCAGGGTCTCTTTTTGGTGGTTGCTATGGGAAGACACATCAATGAAAACTGGGCAGAGTCAGGATTACCCTGTTTCTTGGAGGAAGGGATAATATGGATATTGCAGCTGCAAGTCAGGCTCTGAAAACACCTCGTTCCTGCACGTTTCGTCTGTCACATGTATGTCCTCAAAGCCCTTGAGAAGGGCTGAACAACAAGGCAGGGGAAGGACAGAGAGAAAAAAAAGCTTCAGCCAGCTGTAGGCTAGAGCCATTGCTTTCTGCTGTGGAAAGAAGCAGCAGAGAAAATTGAAGAAAGATGCTCTCTTCACCCTAATGAGCACAGAAGTACACCTAGCCACCATGGAGACATTGGCGTGTCCAGCCATAATCTCATGAGAACTGCAGAGAGATTTCCTGTTCTTTACATTTGGGTAATCCCATGCACTCCCAGGTTGTCATTTGGCTATATATACATACAAATATCCATATGTATATTTGTTTAATAACAACTGATGTACTCCAAAGCTATCTTGTAAGAGTCCAATCCATAAATAATCCCGTTGAAGTCATTGCTGTTTACAGTGAGTTGATATTAGCTGGAGAACCAGACCCTAAAATTGTCCTACTTTGTCACTCCTATAATTCCTTTAATCATTTTTTTTTTTTTTCCCCCCCCTCTTTCTTGATGGCTCCAATCGCCAGAACAGCAGATACTGGCCAAGAGACTTGGCAACCTTGTGTCGCAGGAGCTGATGCCAATGGCAGCCAGGGGAGCAGCGCTGGTGTTCAGTATATTTGGCTTTTTTCCTTTGAGTAATGAAGACATCATACTGCTTCTGCTCCCCCCATCTCCATAACCTCTGATCCTGGATGTGGAGTCTCTGGGCATGAAACACGGAGCCTCTCATTACTGCATAAAATCCATCAAAGCCAACGCCACCAGGGAGGCTGTTACTTGCCATGTTGGCAATTCACTAATCGCTTCCATTATCACTCCAGCCAGGAGGACAGATGGATATAGCACTCCTGAGTCAGTTGCAAACTATGATTAGTTTCCAAAAAATTCTAACATAACCTATATTTTCTTGTTCGCATCTTTGGCTTATGCAGAATTTAAAACTGCATCGTTAGCCCGTTGGATCTGTGCCAGTTAGGCACGACAAAGCCACATTTTTCCCTTCAATAGTTGGGTGCAACTCAGCTTTTGAAGAGAAAAAAAAAATCCATAAATTCAGCAGCTCAAAATTATACTGTAATTTATTAATCTGTCACTGTAGGAGGTAGGATTTCCTGCCTTCATTTCCACCAATACATAGCAATGCTTACTATTCCTATAATCTTGTGACAACAAAGAACAGATAAATTTGTTGCATAATACTGTCAAGAATGGTCAAATAAGTAAACCATGGTCATACAAATATTCTTTACATGCTTAGAGAATCAGCAGCAGTAAGGCATAGCGATCAGACAGCACTTTGCATCAAAGCTTTTCATGCTGTACCTTCTCCACGATCTCCAAGCTCACCGTGGAACTACTCAGATTTTCTCAGTAAGGAAAAAGACACAGAAATTTTCCCAATGTGACAATGAGTGACTTAGTCTAAGAAAGAAAATCAACTGTTCTAATATAAGTACCAGAGGTTCAGCCACATGCAAGAACATTCCAATGTATTTGACTCTCCCGATCAATCAAACCTGATTATTTCTGATTCCTGTGACACAGGCGGCATCATCACCACCAGGTCAGCTGTGCTCCTGATCTGCTGCAGCTCACTGTGCCTCCGCTCCACACCTGGTTTCCAATGGATCCTTTCTCTGGGATGGGACCCTCTCTTTAATTTTTGAAAAAACATAGAAGAGGACTGGACCTTGAGGTACTACCACAATTCAACTATTATGGTTACTATTAATAATAACGAGAGCAACAAGAGGAGGCATCTATGTCCCATCCACATGAGAAGCGCTGTGTTGACAGCTTCACTTATGCAGAGGTAAACACTGATGTTTAAAACCACAAAGAGCAAGGGAACGTTAAGTGTATGCTGACTTAAAAGGAGCTTGCTTGAACTGTTAGAGCAGCGTGGAAGACATAACAAGAAATGCTTCAGATGCTACACACACACAGATTGGTGCACGCATATACTTTATCCGTTTTCGCGTGATGGATTTTCACACAAAGCCTTTGCTGAAATGCAGAAAACCATCAAGTTTTCCATTTACTCGGAACAGTTACAAAACATTAACTCTACTGAGGGTGATTTGAGCAGAGAAAGGAACTCAACAAAGTGAAAAAGTACTTTCAAATTTGAACTGTAGCAGATGTTGTTTTGGTCATTTCTAGCTGGCTGTGAAGTTACAGCTCCAGAACTGTGGTTTCGTATGTGGTGCAAGTGTTGGCTGCACTTATGCTGGGGGCTTGTGGAAAAAAAAAAAAAAAAAAAAAAAAAAAAAGGGATGCTTGCATGCAGGACCTGGCATGCATTGTTTAAAAAAAAAACAAAACAAAAACCCAAACCGTGGCTGTCTTCAATCATTTTCCATTACAGCATTGTCTGCATATAATTGCTCCATGTTTTCCATTAAGGAATGCCAAATAAATGAGTACATTAGAGTACAGGATCTACAAATTCCACTGGTAATGCTGTCCTGTATCAGTAAATAACATAAAACACCATCTCCCTTGACCTGTGTGGCGTTTTCACGCAATTAATCTGCATTTTTCACGTGTCCATTATTTACCATATCTTCCGTCAACAGCTGAGACTGGGGACCCGGAGGAAATCCAGGCAATGGGAAGCTAGACAGTGATTTCAAAGAGGTCTGAACTGGGGCTAAATGGTCAAACGCCTTGTAAATGGGCTGCTGCCAGAACATGCAGACAGGGTTTTGGGGGTTGTCTTTTTTGTCTTGTTTTTAAAATCTGAGAGAACTACATATTACCGAGGCCTTTTCTGCGCACGAAAGTAAACGGCTTCCACAGGTTTCCGCAGATTTGAAGATCAGACCCCACACGTCATTTTGGTCGCTCCCCAAAATCAACTTTTTTATCATTAGTCTTCCTGTAAAAGGCTTTGTCTGCTTCTGTATCCTGGCTACTTGGAGCAGACTTGCTAGGCTGGGCACTACAGGAGCCCCCAGGAGCTGCTGCCGAGGGACCCCTGCAGCCCCCCACCCAAGCTTTGGCTTCCCAAAGGCAGAGGCACGTGGCAGCACATCATGCCAAACACAACATGGGGTCATTTCTATCATGGAAGATCCAGGAGACATATTGTCATTTGCCAGCTGTTAACGTCCCCCTGCACAGAGCGGAGCCTGGACTCAGCTACAGGGAAGTTTTGCGTTTTAGTATCAATACATATTAACACCTATAACCAGAGAATAGAGTACGCAGCCCAGAATAATTACCCGGCACAGCAGAAGTTAACAGGCTTGACCTATAACAACACACACGTGACTATTTCTGCCAAAGGGGTCTCAGTAAGAGAATTGGTTAGGTTTGGCAGTTCGTAAAGAAGTTGTAATTATACACAGGAAACAGCATAATTACACCAAAACTGCAACAGAGCCATGCTCCTCCCTTACTGCTCTGACCAAGCTATGCAGATACACACGTCTAAACAAAATCACTCCATGATGTTCACGTTATAAAGACTGTACTAGTGCATCCCTCCCTTTTCCCTCATCTGTGCACTACCCCCTCAGCAGTGTCAGTTATAAACCGAGACTGCACAATGGGAAATCTGAGTGTATGCACCCCCTAAAATGAAACTTAAATAACAGTCGAGAAAACCAAACAGAGCTGCTCACGGAAAAGACGACACAGTCACGCTATTTAACGTGAATGAGGGAATGATGCCCACGTGCAGACTGACACTCCGTCATAGAAACATCTGCAGGAGAAGTTGGGAGAAGGTGAAGAAGTTATGATTTGCTATGGAAAAATACTCGACTGCTATCTGACCTATTCTTAATTGAACTTGACAGAAGACGTGTGCACTGACACTACTAGGACATTCAGAAACTGAAGCTGGATCAGCTTCCTAACAGAAGAGAAAATATATTAACTGTTAAAAAAGCTGAATTTTCACCAGGAGGGTTGTGTGGGGGTTTTTTTTGTGTTTTTTTTTTTTTTGTTTTTTGTTTTTTGTTTTTTTTTTTTTTATGTGATGGGCTGCAACAGCAATTACAACACACATTGAGCTGAATACATTTTAAGTACAGCTGCTAATTCTAATTTTGATGGGAAAAACTAAAAATACAAAACACACACAGAGTTTTTAACCTAGTGGTATGATTGTAGCTGGATATTTGGTTAAAAAAAAGTAATTAGCTATTTGTTCAAACTACTTCCAAAAAACAAGTGCTTACTCTAAAAGCAAAAAGGCATTGTGCTAACAGAGCAGACTTTTTCTCCTACATGTACAACGGTTTTCTGCAGGATAGCTGCCTCCTGTGCCTTTAAGTAACTCCTAATACAACGGGGTCCTGATGCTGACTGGATTCTAGAGAA
>NW_010105605.1:0-50214 GCF_000699245.1 Pterocles gutturalis | reverse complement strand
AAAAAAAAGAAAAAAAAGAAAAAAAAAAAATCTGAATCTATTTTGATTACAAGGATCTGCTTCAAAAACACTCACCCTGCAAAATGGAATGAAGTCCTATTCTCGTGCCCATTTCACATACAGCTTGCATCTAGTTAGCAGTTAAAAACACATTCCTGAAATATTTTCCTCTCCAGAAAAAAAGATACCTCCAGTATCAACTTTCTCTAGCCCACACCATGGGGAAGTCGCCTTTCCCAGAGCTTTTAATTCTGCCTCAAGCACCTCATTCTGTGAGCAATCTCACCGACTATAGAGGAAAACTGCTGCTCCTGCTCCGCCTGTTGCGATGCACACAAGGATGCGGTTTTAGAAGCCAACTTTGAAACAGGTCAACTGGCCAGATTTATTTTGAGATGGGAATCATTTGATTCTCTCCTCAGATGCGCATACTAGAACTTTTCCCATGGAGGGCAACAGGGAGTGTTGGTACCTGGGCTCAGTTGGGAGGGGATCTGAAGACCCCTTGCAGCTCTTTGGGAATATGTCACTGGCTGCCAGGTGCTTCCTAGCGTGGAGCCTTCGGTGGGAGATGCTAACACTTGCACAATGATGCCATCATTTCTTTTGAGAAAGGGCTAAGAGTAAAGTTCTGGTCTAACTGAAGTTAACGAAATTTTTTCATCAATTTACATTTGGATCTTCCAATCAGTGCTTTGAAGTTTTTCACGCAAGGGGAATAACAGAAACCAAAGGCGTGGAAATGTGACCAGCACATTTTGCAAAACGGCACATGGAAACCAGTCAGACTGAAATGCAGAAGCTGGTTCCACGTGCAAGGGTTCCCTGCCACGTCTGCGCTCAAACCTGGGCTTCGGAATAGGGGATCAGAACACAAGAAATCAAGAACTCTAATCTACAGTGACCTAAAGAACAACAAGAATGAAAGCCCCAAGATTCTCACAGCAGGTGAGAAATGAGGCAAGTAAAACACGTGCTTCCTTTTACCCCGAGCTGGACCAGTGCCTTTCCATGTCTTTTCTGTGTGTAGGAACAGCATGTGGAACTGGGAGGTAATCATCTTCTACAGCGGGGCTTTTCAGCAGCTGGTGGGACATCTGGATAGAAATCCAGCTGGTGCTCAGCGTAGCGAACACCACTGGTAACTTCCAGAGTCCCCTTCCTTCTACACAGTTACACAAACCCTCTGAAGTCAGTTCTGCTTCCAGGAAAAGAAGGCGGCATTCAGCGTGGAGCTTCAGATACTAAAAGTCCTGATTCCCTACAGAGTCTCCGGGACAAGCTTTTGAGAAGGTACTCCCTCCAGCCCAGGTCCTCCCCAAGGGAAGCAGCATCTCGAAAGAACTGTGGAGAGTTTGATTTCATCCCATCCCATCCTTTCCTGGGTATTTTTCCATTAGGGTTTTGCACAGAGCCCGCAGGACTAGGGAAGAGACAGGTCCGAGTCTGTCAAGCTGTGGTTCTGCTCTCAGTGGTTATATATATTGTGCTCTGTGTTGAATTAAACGACAATAAAAGTCCTCTCACTTGTTACTGTATTTGTGTAATGTTCCAATTAGACGGGAACAGTTATTTGAGAGAAACCAATCCAACGCATATCCAAAACCACATCAGGTTTTAATGTAGGAGCTATCTACTAACACACTGCGTGGTCGAGCAGGGAAATCCAACCAGAACCGTGTTACTCCATTTCACAGACTGGCAAAACTGGTCCGTCTGACCACCACCTCCCCCAGCGCCCAGGATAACAACATGGGGACACGTGAATGTACGGTGTGAAAATCCACTAGGCAGGATGATCGCTTAACGTGATTTTGTGCTTCAAATGATCAGTCAGCTGCCTTCGTGTTCCCAACGGATGTCCTGGCACCCGGGAGGTGACACGTCAGGAGGTGGCTGGGCTACGCAACAGCGACGGATGTGTGTTAGCAGGAGCAGAAACGTCTGAAATCTGGAAGGAGGATCCCAGTTCAGGTTCCTGAGCAGAGACATATTAATGGATATGGGACTGAGTTGTGGAAGAGCCATGGTTAGAAGATATGCGGAGGAGTTTACAGGCCCCCTGAAATATTTTGGTCCTTTATTTTCCATGTATGTGTAGCCTGGCCTATATAATCTGGGTGGGGTCCAGAGTCCCAGGTAGCCGGTTGCTCTAAGGGATGCTGATAACACAGGATCTGTTTAATCAGGCTTTGAGCTCAGCTACATTAAACAACTTACTATTTTAAGCCAAAAAAAGATTTGCTACTTTTTGTTTCAAGAGCAGTGTGAATTGCCTTGTGTACACACACCAGATTTGCACTGCACGTGCAGGAGTCAGGTATGCGGTTTTAAAACATTAGCCTTCACATTTCCAGAATATCTATTACAACAGGTTTTAACTTTTAAAGTGGTACTAAATCATCTTCCATTACCAAGCTGTTCACTGCTAGCGGTAAGGATCAGAAATATTAATTGCAATAAAAAGTTAAAGATGACATGAGAAAAGTCCATAAAGTTGAGAACTGGAACTCAACTGCCAAAATTAGGAACGTATATGAACTGGAGCTTTGCTTCAACCCTTCAGAAGATGGACAAAGACTGAGAGGTGTCTGGATTGGCAGTTATGAGTTGAGGACTGGTACACTTGTAAAGCTGGATCAGAACTTCAGTACGTTACCAACATATGAATATATTCAGTTTAAACAGCAACATCTCCAATGTGAACAAGCCTTTTGGCAGATCAACACTGGCATGATTTTGTTTTTAGAAAGAGACCATTAAAACAAGTGCTGCCCAGGACTCTGTTCTGCCCCGAAGCTCCAACTGAATTAATTTCTCCTGTTACACAGTTTATCAGGATCTTAGCCATGGAATAGTTTGCTAAATTAACAGTTCAAACAGAATAGATTGCATTAAAATGTTGCGGGTCAGGGGAAAATTAACTCCAAAGTATTACACTCTGGAGCCCAAATCCTACACTTACGTTACTGTGGATTTACGCCAGTGTAAATGAGAGAAGAATTTGGCCCCTGACCTTCTCCAAGCAGGTCATTAGAGTTGGAATAGTAACCGATCTTAGAAAAACATTTTTGCTGCGAGGTATTTATTTCTGTATAAAGGTTTATGGAACATCATATTCTTTGCCCTTTAGGACTGATACTCACATATGTAAACACCACGGGGCTTGGTGTGCCATGGCTTAATCCAGCCTCTCTAACTCTGGCTAAAACAATGGAAATATCTTCTGAAACCATTGTGGGTTATATCCAATATAGTTAAAAACATCTGACTGCAACCGCAAATATGCTGGTATTTGGTTGTGCTATAAAAACATTTTTATGTCAAATACAACTGGGACTAATACACTAAACTACAAGTACAGTTAACCCTTGGAATGAACCACGTTTAGATGCTTGAAGGTTAAGGTAGTCTGCACTGGTTGCATTTTCTTATGAAGAGTATAAAAAGAACATAGAGTATAAAAACTAATTACTAGTACTAATAGAGGAATTGATATTTATATAGCACCTTCCATGCTACACCATAAACACACCAGCAGTGTTATAAACTCCTGTAGCTACCAGTCCGGACCTGATCCTGTCCTGCATGCTTGGAGAAAATGCCCGGGAGTGCCCAAGCGCTGCTGCTGTGAGTGAATAAACTTGGGCCCCTTTCCCTCCACACCTACAGGTACCCGCAGGGTACACACACACAAGGGCCATTTCAACTCCCACCAAACCTGGTGTAGCCAGAGGGCTAATGGATGCTTAGCAAAGCACCCACGAGGAGGGAAGGTGGACGCAGAGCTAGGCGGGGTTGCACGCGGAGTGTTTGGCTGGCAGGATGGTGTTATACAGGCAGGACACCAGGGCTGCAACTACACAAACAGTGAGATTTTAACAGAAGTAACTGAGGAACTTCACTGAGAAAAATGTTTTCCAAGCAAGAGGTATTCCAGCATGAGATGAGGGACAGTGCCCAATACCCTGCGCGGTCTCGGTTTGCTGCTCAAGGCTCTGAGCGGCGCTGGGCTGGGCACTGGCTCAGTGAGAGCGTCGCTTGCGATGGTTCAGTCCACCACCACCCCTTCGATACACAAACAATGGAAATGTATGTGGTGCACATGTATTTGTAAAAGACTGATGTATATTTTAAAATAAAACTGGTATTGAAAGTTAAACTTACATAAACACATAATCTAAAATAGCAAGTTACGCCACGCTCAGGAGCCCATCTACCATCACCTACGTGGACTCAAGCTCTGCAAATCCTCCATCTCATCAACACCCTTTTGGACAGAGGTTGCTGACAGGTCTTGCTACGGTGATACAAGAAGATCCTACCCCTGCCTGCTCCCTCTAGGTCTTAGAGCAGAGCAGGCAGAAGGGAGCACAGTGCCACTCCAGGGCCATTTCCCTGCCAGCGCAGGCATTGCGGCTCAAAGCTCTGATCCGTCTGCAGTGCAGGTACCCAAGACACTTGATAAAGTGCCTGTGCCTCTCGTCACACCCCTCTAGCGATCCACACACAGCATTTCCGACAGGTCACTCGTGTCCGTGCGAGCGGTGGCTCCTGTATGTGCTCTTACACTATGCCCTGGCTGGGAAGTCATGAAAATATTGTTTCCTATTCTAATATAAATGTCAGTTTTACACTTCTAAAATAAATAAACAGGACTGCTATGGACTTAATCAGTAGTCATTTTACAGTTATGTGCAGAAACAGTGCAAATAAGATAACCTTCTCCAGCTGCTGGATAATCCAAACCTGCCCAAGTTGCCTTGACCTTCACTACTAAGCCATTGGTAACTTATTCCAATTAACTTACAAATATTAATGCCATCTGTTTTTCTACCAGAAGCAGCCAGTGTTTTTTATTTGCACATTCACTACAAACTTCTCCATCCTCCCAGGCCAACTACTGGTGTAATTTTACTAAGACCATAGATGTGGCTGAAGACACTAAATACTCCAACACCAGTCCATCAAAGGAGGTACACAAGGAGGTTCCTCACTTCACTGCCGTCCCCATCCAGCCACACACTACATCTCACTGACTTTCTCACACATCTCTGCCTGTGAAGAACATGAACACCACCCAAAGCTAGACCTCATCCTACTCCATTCGAGTCAAGGGCAGTTCTTCCAGCCATGCTATAGAAGTACAAATGTAGTACTGCAAAAGTTGTCAGCTGCTCAGCTGAAGCTCTCGGCACCTTCCAGAGTCAAGCCAACATCCCCTTAACAGTTACATGATGGACCTGGACGCTGACAACTTGAATTAACATGTCTGAAAATATTACCAGGAAACACAGTTAACTGTTACTTAGCCTAACCCAACATTCAGCAATTTCCCTCCATAACAACTTTGTAATCAGATCGTGAGTACTGAGCTCCTGTCTTAGCTTGATGGTCAACATCCAGCAGAGCAAGAAAACAAACAACATCCCTTAATGTGGATCATCCTCAGGCATCCTTTCTAAATGAGGTGTCAGCATTGTTAAACTCTTCACCTCTGTGCTACTGGATTGGTGATCCTTATTTTCCAGGTGGATAAAGCTGAACAGACCCAAATGGCAAAGGTTCTGTTCACATCTTGGTTTATCAATAGCTTCAATTCTACTTTGTTAGTCAAGAATATGAGCCAAGAATTTAATACCCAATACAGAAGAACCAAAGTTATCCTCTACAAAATGAACAACGAAGTTTTAGTAGGTTATCACCGCGATGCATTTGCTTGCTTCATGTTTTGATTTGAGTATTTAAACTCACATTTGTATATTCCAGTATAGACAAGCTTTGTGAACTAGAGAAGAAAGCACAATGTGTATTTTACTTTTTGGTATCAATGAAATAGAGAAGCAGGTTTAATTGTGTAACTCCTCTGATCTTCATAATTGGGACCACCCCATTTTATCTCATATGTAACTGATGAAAGCAAATGAGTGGGAGATGAATCTGTTTGATTTTCAGAGCTGTAACAGCAGCTGGTCAGCAGGTTCAGCCCAGTCCTCTCTAGTAAAAGTAGCTCAGGACCAGTGAGGTTTAGATCTTTTATGAGAAGAGCTTTGGGAGGAAATGCAAATTATTATTCAACAGAAGACAGCTGGAGGGCAGGAGAAGTGGGGAGCAAGCATGAGCCATTAATAGTCTAATTTAAGAGTGGGATATGTTGTGTCTATTACCCCCTACCTATATATATTTTAGTATTTATATATACCCCACTATACCTATATATATTTCAACTTGTTTTTTTTAAGCAAGGGTCAAATGGTACCAAAATAAAAATCCTGCCAAGTTCTGCTGAGAAGTCCATCCCCTTCCTGCTTCCCTTCCGTCCCTCGAATGGACACTGCCAGCATGCGACTGCTGAGCAACAGCTGAGAGATGGACAAAGAAGGAACAAAACACGCTTAGAGTAACAGCAGTCAAGCACTGGGGTACAGGAGTGACCCCGCAGATAAAGATCCTTCTGGCTCCCATAGAAGAGATGAGGATGCGTTAGCACAGCTGTGCCTGGGAGACAACACTACCCAGCTCTGCAGGAAAGGAGAGAGCAGAGCAAACAGCCCTTTCTGCACTCATCTGAGTGCCAAACGTCTTTGCTGTGTGGGGGCACCTTTGGTTTTCCCCGGGCAGAGGGTGGGAAGCCCAGAGCCTTCTGCTGAGCCTGAAGAGAACTTCACAGCAGTTTTCAAAGCTGAAGGTAACTTGTCCTGTGTTATCTCTAGGCTGCCCTCCTGGAGAACAGGTACAGAAAATAAACTGCACAGTGGAGAAATACTTTTCGTGCCTTCCATCCTGGAGCACACAAAGACTCCAAAGATTTTATTAATTCAGTTCATCCGCACATTCAGACCTGTAGGCAGTAGGGAGTAAGCTATTTATCTTTTGGTTTCTTGTAAGGAATTCACACTAGACTCGCTGCTAAATCATTTTCCCTGTACTACTAGTACAGGAAATTAACTATAAATGAACTATGAAAACAAATCATTCTGCTACAATTTTCCACTGATATTACTTTACAGTTTTAGTACATTTAGGAAAAGCAATATAGATTCAAAAAAAGAGTTACAGCTTATGTATATACTGATCCTTAAATTATGCTCTTTCCTCTTTTAGCAGGCCCTGCTTATAAGATATTTCTTGCTTATTCTGTCATGCTATACTGAAGTTGGAAACATCCTTATGACTACAGCATCATAGCATGGCTTCACAGTTAACGCTGAAGATGATTTCACTCTGAGACTACTATTTACTGAAATCTGTGGGGGAGGACATAAAAGTCAGTTTCTTGTATTCTTTACTATAAAGCAAACAGCTTCTGACTGTTTATATTAATGGCAATATTGAAATATTCTGTGTTTTTTCAGTAGTTACAGATTTCTTCATAATTTCCACCCTGCACAAACACTACTGCATGTCTTTAGCAAGATTAAACACCAAGGATTTATGCTGTCATTAAAGTCTGTGTTTTTCACCTGTTTGAAGAAATAAGAGATGGTGCACTCTGAATATGGAATAAGCAACTTGCTCTGAAAATGTTTTTTCAGCAACACACAGGGATAATTGTGGAGAAATTCTACAGTTCAGGGAGGAACTACCTTACAGTGTTTGAAACTCTCTTGATCAAGTCTTACACCAAAAGGTTGTCAAATTATTTAATGCAGAATAACTGCTGAGATCTATGCATTGAAATTTAATGTTAAACTATGAGTTTGTTCCAAGTTGGGATTTTCAATACATATCTACCGGACAGAGAAATCAGAAGCGACAATGATCTGAACACAAACAGCAAAACACAAATTCTGCCCCACAGCAATGCAGACTCCCCTGAACTCCACGGAAACCCCTCACTTCCTTCACTAGAGGCACCATTTCATTTTTTGTTGGAATTTCTTTCAAATTAACATTTCCCCGCAGAAAATGTTTAAACCACTTCCCCCCCTCCTTTTTGCCTTCTTCTTCTTCCTCCCCCAGTAGGAATTGCTTCTTTGCCAGAAGCATTTTGGTCAGACCTACAAAGGAGCTGTAGACAGCAGCCATGAACAGATGTCCTCTTGGGGACCTGCTGTGAGTTGGAAGAGGTTACTACTCCCAGCTGCTCAGCACCATTCCCCGCTCTCCTCATTAAGGATCACCCCCACTGATGTGCTCATTGAACAGTTTGTACGAACACTTCCTACAAGGCCCAGCTCCAGGCTGAGCCTGTTATCTTGGTGCAGCCCAACGATGAGCACAACAAATGGAGTTGATTTTGCTGAAAGCAAACAAGGGAGCTCCTACGCAACTCGCTGTGCGAGTAGATGGAGGGGGCAGCAGACTTTGACGGCGGAAGAGCAGTGAGCAGCTAAAGCTGGTAACTTCTGGTGACATGGATGGATTCGGAGAAGTCCGTGGCTCGGAAACTAATATGTAAGGGATGTAGAGACAGCTGGACTTCAGGAGGAACCTGGCTCCAACACATTCAACTAAAAGAGCATTTGTCCCAAAAGTGGTAGTACCGACACTGAAAGCTACTACAGGATCACAGAAAACAGCTGCCCAACCTGGAGTTCAACAAGAATCAAAAGTAAACTAAATGTCAGTGTAACTTCCCTCTGAAAGACACGTTCTTGTAGATTCCTGAACATCAGCACCCTCCGACTACTTTGCAGCTAGTGGGAGGTGTCCCTGCCCCTGGCAGGGGCTGGAACTAGATGATCTCTAAGGTCCCTTCCAGCCCAAACCATTCCATGATTCTGTAACTCTCGAGTGTATTTTGGCCCCTGAAATCTGCCCCATGTAAAAACCCTGTGCTGGAGCCCAGCTGCCCTCCCCAGATGAGCAAACAAGCAAACTTCCACGGCCACGCATTTCTTTCAGGAATCCAGAAACATTCACAGGGGTTCCCACATCTTCCTAAGCACAACAAACAGTCAAGTTACCTTTGTTAAGCAAACCAATGTTCATTGCTTTCATTCAAATGGCCTTAAAATAGAATTCTTGCCTGCTTTATTTTGTCAGATGTAAAGAAAACTGAGAAACTGTATCCATTGTTCCTTAAAAGAGCTTATTAGTGAAACAAAGACCTTTTTTTTCCAGTGAGTGCTGTTTGTGCAGTTCCTTCATGACATTTATTTGGATTCAGTCCCGGGGGAAAAAGGCCAAATTCAGTTTCAGCATTTGCCTACTACAGCATAAACACAGTCATTAGTTAACAGATCTTTTTTGGCAGTCTTTATGTAGCCTCCAACATCAAAGCACGTGATATTCATGAAATAATCAAAGCAACATATGTACACTGAAGCACTGTACGTACATTATTTTTCAGTAGCCTAGCAATCCTCAGAAATTTGAAGAGGTTCTCCTAGGCCTTGAGCCAAAGCCCTTGGAAGTCGATGGATTTTTTTTTTTTTTTCCTCCTTTGACTTCAATGGATGCCGAGTCTGGCCCTCAGATAATCACTGCCATGTTAATGGCAAACTACTTTCCATTTTTGTATTAATTTCCTGCTCGAGGAAGATGCAGCGCCAAAAGCACTGGAGAATGAAATAATTTGCCCTGTTTCTACACACAGGGCAGAGAAAGTCTGGGTAATGGCAGTCGGATCCCCCCTTAGGGCTTCACTGATTCATCCTAACCCGGGGCTGGAAGAGTGAGTGGATGTTTCCTTTGCCACAGCTTTTCCCCGTACTAAGGGCAGCATTAGCAGTACAAATCACTGCAAACCATCATGGTGGGTTCTGTGCCCTTAAAAAAATAGAATTGGAAAAATCCAACCAAATCCAACCAAATCCAACAAAGCATTTGCCAGTTCCTCCTAACATGAACGAGTGACATTATTCCACGTGAGTCAGGTAGGGGAATAACCTTTCCCTGCTGTTAGCATCGGAGGGTGCATCTGTCCCTCCACTCCTGCTCTGCACCTGCCCTTGAGCGCTGCTGAGATCTGGCTGTTGAACAACACAGAAGTACATCACAGAATCACAGAATGGTTTGGGTTGGAAGGGACCTTAGAGACCATCCAGTCCCACCCCCTGCCATGGGCAGGGACACCTCCCACTAGCCCAGGTTGCCCAAAGCCTCATCCAGCCTGGCCTTGAACCCCTCCAGGGATGGGGCATCCACAGCTTCTCTGGGCAACCTGGGCCACTGCCTCACCACCCTCGCAGTGAAAAAATTCTTCTTAATGTCTAGTCTAAATCTCCCCTCTTTCAGCTTATACCCGTCACCCCTCATCCTATCCCTACACCCCCTGATCCAGAGCCCCCCATCTCTCCTGTAGCCCCCTTTCAGCACTGGAAGCTGCTCTAAGGTCTCCCCGGAGCCTTCTCTTCTCCAGGCTGAACAACCCCAACTCTCTCAGCCTGAAGTCTGTACAACTTGCATGTATTTCCCTTTATGAAGAGTCTGAACTATCAAACCCCTTTTCAACTATTTCAACCAACAAGAAGGTTTGTTAAAGCTGCTGAAAGGCAGACCTTGAAATAAGAGTTTTTACAGAAATTCACTGGGTTGCTTAGGTCCTGCTTTAATATCCATTAACCAGTCTTCAGTCCAAGAAAGCTGCTAAGACAGCAGAAGACCTGCAGATGTGAAAATCAGAGGATAACGGTGGCACAAGGATTGAGGAGGGATGTTTGTAAAGGCACCAGTATGACTGACGTCTCTTCATACCACTGTGGTACATGAAGAAAGGTGATTTTTATATCGCTGGGAGTCTAGTTCAGAAGATTCAATGCACATTTCAACCAGAAAAAAACATACATTCTAGCACTGGTAAGTGACAGCAGGTGGACTGGTAAAGATTTGCCTTTGAACTGCTGGCCAGTCACTCCAGTAGTTTGAGAAGGACCTGTTGCTCTCTCGCCACGTCTGTCCTGTCTGGTTCAACGCTACACCAGGGGCTGCTCCTTCCCTGCGCGTGCATCAGCCCAACACAACCACGCATGGGTCTGGGCTGCAGCCCTTCCTGCGCCGCAGCGTTACAACCAAGAAATGAGGCGATGATTAAGCAAGATGTGGAAAACAAGACTAATATTTAATAAGGTTGTCAGGTTCACTGTCGGAAATATTGTGACTATGTGGCCTGGTTTGATTAAATAAAATCTATTCTACTGAAAGAAATTTGCAATGTTTACTGGCAAAGAGGCACAGCAGACAAGTTTTGCTGAAGTTGAAAGACGTGGCAGAGTTGGCTTGGGAGGAACCCATCTCCTGCTGGGGAGTGAAACCTAAAACTAAACCCCTGTAAGGACCAATGATAAGTAGGTTTATTGTTAGCTGAGTGAAAACAGAGTTCTGAAAAAAAGAGTGAGAGACCAGGAGAGTGAGCGCATGGGCAAAAGACTGCAACAAGGTTTGAATTTTACAAGAATGAACCGATGGGCTATAAAGACAGTATTCAAAACTATATAAAATCCATGAAGGTCAGATGGCAAATCATAATGAATTTTAAAGTAAAATAACATTGAGACATACTTGAAGGCTGAAAATAAAATGAATTTAGTGGAACTATTAAAGACAAGATCCAAATCCCAATGAAGCTGGTGGAAAGACAATCACTGACTCCTACAGTGTTGGACCGGGACCAAAGAGAACAACAAAGACATTTCCAATGAATGAAAAAGCATCAAGAAAATCTCAGCGATTTCTTCACATCTGTGTTTGATAACAAAGAACACTGGCAACGCTCAGGAAGGATGTGTTTCTGGGTACTAATGAGGACAAAGTAAAGGAATCTGTGAAGTAACCACGTACAGGAACAAAGTACAGGCAAATAATAAGGAGTCACGGCTTACACCCAGAGACGAAGCACAGCATTTTGTGAGTTTATCTGTGCACTGTCATATTTGTCCTGCTATGTTGAGGCAAGTCTTAGAAATAGGGACAATATAGCGCTTCTGAGCGCACTGTGCTCCTAATAATTAAATGTCAGTTGCTACAAGTCAAATAGAATGATAATATTTTTTAAATACTTTGTGTTTTTACAGGATTTATATATATTTTGGTCAGGTATTAATAAACAAAATGGATATTTTTAGCTATTACTTCCAGAAACACTTCCTTCACAAAAACTAAGCCATGACATGACTTGCGATGAGACAGGAAGGATTTGAACTGAAGGTCTGGACTCATGCTTGGTTCTGGTTACTTTAAAAAAAAACACAACATATCAACGATAAGCAAGCTAAAACATTTCTGAATATGAAATACCATGTCTGACAAGGGCATAGAGCCCAGTCACTAGATTTAAATTTGTTGTTATAAGAAGGAGCTCAGGCATGTCTGAACAAAATTCTCTGTATTGTTGTGTACGAACATGCCCACTGGCAATCCACGGTTCTTTGTCTCAACACATCTTCAGGAGCTACAGTGAACAGGAGAAGGATAATTTCCTAGGCTATCAACTTTCCTGCATGCTGTGCTGTTCCTTTGTTCCTGCAGGACATTGTCACAGCTGAATGCAGAAGGCTGAGCTGGTGAATACTGTAAATTGCTAAAGGTGTGTTGTACTGTACTTTGCTCTTAATTGTCCTTTACCTGCTCTGCCTGTTCCAGTTGAAGGAGTTGGGAAGACAGGACAGACCCCAGTGAAGCACGCACACGCGCTGCAGTGGAAGAAATAGAGCGGTATTTGCAAAGTCAGGTGCTAACGCAGTTTAAGAGAAAACCATCAGGATGTTACTCCTTTGGGTAAAACAGAAAAGAACAGACCGTTCAGAGACATAACCATGCAGCGCTACTCCACAAGCCCAGAGCGATGGCAATTCTTCCATCAGTCAGCCCCTCTGAAACTGTGATAATCGCAGGACCCAGCTGGGAACTGTTCCCTTCAAAAGCAATTCCTCTGGGCATCGGGCTTCGGATTATCGAAGAGAGCCAGATGCAAACAGAAGACCTGCAACGCATATTTCAGGTGCTATTGAAATGCAAATACATGTAAGGTGTACTCCTACTTCTCCCAGAGACACATATTTCAAGTTGTTTCATTTGCAATGCAAATTTATAATGGGAAAATATTGTGCTCTAAAGTCACAAAGAGGTAGCTCACTCTTAAAGGTCTCAGCCATTATCCTGATTTCTGCCCTCCAAGAACCAGGAAGACTTCAGACCTCTGTGGTTTCATAGATAGGACTGCAAAAATGCCCTGTGGTACACGCTGCTACGCTTCAGCCTGAGATGTTTTAAAAGTCCAAAACAATGTAGCCTCTGGCTCCCCATCGTTTCCTCTGGGAGACGAGCTCTACGGCGTCAGAGCTTTTCCCCCTGGTCTGCAATACACTGCCCCGACTGATATTTAATGATATAAACCACAGCAGATGGCTGGCAGAGCACTGTGCTAAACGAACAGCAACACTTTTAGGCATTTAGAAGCTTGAAAAGTCTTGGAAGAACGCTCAAGTGTGGACGGTAACCAACATAAAAGGGAGCCACCGAGATCACATTATTGGTATTTTTGTCCTACTTGAAATGTAGGACCTGTCACTTACCAAAAAACCAAGAAACATTTTATTAATAAACTGAAATAGCATCAAGGAAAAACTCTCTCTGTACGTAAACTGAAATCCTTCTCTTGAACTCTAACACCAACCTCTGACAGATATTTGAGTGTCCTGCTCCCACTGACTTCAACAGCATTTAGGTACCTGAATACCTCTCAGCACCTGTCCAACAAGAAGAGCAGCTACTTGGTTGAATAATTCAAAATCTGAATCACGAGCCCTTTTTACCTCTTTGTCCTCCCAGCCCTTCCACAACCCAGACATTTTACTTTCTTTAGATCCGAGCTACCCAAAATCAAGTAGAGCGTTTTCCAATCCTTTCCCAGTTGTTCCTCACGTTTCCCTGGCCGTGACAGAGGCCGGTGATGGATGATGTGCTTTGGCTAACGATGCTCCAGCCGGTGCTGTGCACCTCCGCCAATAACCTGTCACGGTGCCGCCCCGGCTCGATCTGTTTTATGAAACGCTACTGTATTTTCTTACATGGAAAACAAATGCCCCCGAGCTGCGCCCCGATCCCCAGCAGCGATGCTGCGGAAACTCGTAACGCCAAAGCTCGAGCTGCAGGAGCGCGAGGCTGAGTTTTTGTCATAACTTGTGTAGTATAACGGGGTCTGGAGAGCTGCTGATTTCTGCGAAGGAGGGCATTAAACAGACTTTTATAGCTTGGAGGGTGGGGGGACAACGGCTTCTGTGAGATTTTAATGAACAGACATGAAGGCTCAGGCTATAAATAAGTCACTGGGAGGACTGGTATGTACACACGTTGGTGTAACATTCCTGTTGGTTTTATTTCCTGTGATTACAGCCCCTGGGTGGAATGACAGCTCCTGGGGATGGGGCAGGGGCTGCCTTGGCTGAGCACCCTCTCCGAGGTGGCAGCTCTCCTCCACCCTGGCTCAGCACGCAGAAAGGGACAGGGCTGAACTCATGCAAACAACAATTTAAAAAATTAAACACTTCAATATTCCAGTGCTTTCTACAGAGCACAGTCTTCTGGCGCACCATCCTATTGGAAACTTTTGGTCGGGGAAGCTGGAAGGACTTGCAGGTAAAGAGTGAGAAAGGTCCTTTCTATAAAAATCCCCTTTAAAATTCAAAATTTCAGAATAGTAGCACAACTTGTCACACCAGGGTTCAGTTCCCAGGTCCACACCAGGGGCTGGAGGACCACTGGGTCTGGACCTTCTCCTTGGAGCCTTTCATCTCCCAAGCTACCAGCTGGGCTGGAAGAACAGTCCTGAGGTGACTGGGTAAAGCTGCTGTATCTTTATACTTTGATGGGTTTTCTCTCCTTTATAGTGTCTGCCAAACCAGAAAAGCTAGGTCATGGAGAAATACCTAAATCAAACAGCAAACTGCATTGGCAAGAGAATGCAGAAATGACCATGCCAGGGGAAAAAAGGGGCAGCTTTAACATATATATCAGTTGGTTGTATGATTTTTCTGTTTCTGGGGACATTGAAGTGTGGAAAAAACAGGAAAGTAGAGATTTGAAAGAGAAACAGTGATAGATAAGTAAATGCATAGTGAGTACTTCATATGAAGTACTACTTATAGTGCTTTTCCAAAACACACCTGAATTTTTGTGTTCAGCTCCAAGATCTATTTTTAGCAGTTGAATTACAGAGGAGTTTTGCCAGTGACATCTGATTGACTAGGGCCTGGCCACGGCTTTGTCACACATTACTCAACTCCAAGTTTCTAAGCACGGTTCCTTGTGCACTACAACATCCACAGTGCCTAAACGAGTTTCCTTGCACTGGCCACTCTGTTGCTTTTTGCCACTGACTTCTAACGCTTACCTGTTTATCTAAAAATTTTTGGAGAACACATACTGAGTATCTCTGAATGTCCCTAGAGCTCTGACTGCCGAATCTTCAGAGAAGTCTAAAACCAGCTTGGATGCGATGAGAGTTACCCACCAGCTGGGAAGTTTCTTTTTGGTTTGCTATTGCCCAGTGTAGGTGCAGCGCTACAAAATATTTGGTCCCTTTCATTTTTATGTTCTCAATAAACACTAACAGATGTCAGCACCCAGCTTCTCTCAATCTAAAAATAAAACTCATTCACACACTGCAAAAACACTCCGCTATTACCATGACGTGAAACGGCCTTGCCTTCAAAAGTTCTGAACTGCTGATGGATGTAGTAATGTAGTTTTAAAGCTAGATTAAAAAGAATGAAACGCAGCAAGTATTTAGCTTTTTTTTCAGTACTTTTTTCCACTCACAGATCAAAAAGTGCTTTAAAAAGCAAGGAAAGTATCATTTGAGCAACCTGGGCTAGTGGGAGGTGTCCCTGCCCATGGCAGGGGGTGGAACTGGATGATCTTTAAGGTCCCTTGCAACCCAAACCATTCTGTGATTCTGTTACTATCCTGGTTGCACAGACAGGTAAACTGGAAAAAGGGAGGTTATTCTCCAAGAGACTCGTCCACAAAGCCACTGCTGGGATACAATCTCATGGACGTAGCCCAGTCTGATGCCAGGTTCCAGCAAGCCTCAGGGTGGTAAGGTGGCACCTCATCTGCCTCCTAACAAAACCAACATCTGGCTAGGACTTTGGTGCCTCTGCATCTTCTACGAAAAACCTGTACTGACTGTTCACAATCCCAAGTTAGCGAAGGGACTGACTCCCCTTGTGGCTGCTGACTCCAGCAGAACCTGAAGCCCCTCCACAAGCCATGCTTGGCACACTGCACAGCAGGGCTTTGCTTTAAGAAGAGAAAACAAGGATGCTACACGTACAGCATAATATACCTTTTTTATCCATTTTAAACAAGAAAGTGAACTGAGTCAAACTAGGATACTAGTGAATAAAATAACTTTCTTCAGTAACGTGCAAGAATCACTCAGGTAAATTTAAAAACTTTCAGAACTAAAGATTATGCTGGTCAGAGAAGTTGTGAGCTGAAGTATCCTCACTGGAGCAAACTCAGCATCATCACCTGAAGCTAGATTTAACAGAAACACAACCTTTGCATGTGGTTGGTATGGCTAGACTTGGTTTCTTGAGTGGTTGCTTTGATATTACTAACTGTGCACTATATTTAAGAGTTCAGAAAAAAATAGTGGCCAGCTGGCTCTTTGATGAGCTCTTATTCATAAGCAAATGGAGAGGTCAGTGTGAGGACATGCTGGGCATAGCTGAGGTTCAACACACCAAAACAAGCATTCTGATTTCTAATTTAAGCAACACAGCAATTACTTCTCCCTGACCTACCTGGAAACCAAACAGGTTTGGTTTTATTGACCAGACAAGTTTAGACACACATTTTACTTATCCTATCATCACCATGTAATTGCTTACAAATCTTCAAAATTAGCCTGCTACTCTGACAGACTTAATATGGAAACTGTAACAAAAATACATTATAGAGGTGCTGTCTTCATCCAAACTAAACAAAACGTACCCTCACTTCAGGGTCTTCATTTTTCCTTAACGTTAATACAAAATCCCTTTTCAAATCATCGTACTGTTACTCCATTGACTGCTATATCCTCTGAGTGCAGGATGAGTGGGAACAACCCAGGAGGCCGGTGACCCTACACTCAGAACCTGATCTAGGGGCTGGTGACAGATGCTGCAGATAGGTAGGATGCCAAAGAAACCACAGGCTGTAAAATTCACTTATTCCAGAGCTCATGCATTTAGCAGCATCTGGTTCCGTCAACCCCTACTACCTCTGGTCTTTGCCCCTGCTACGATGATCAATACCGAGCCCATTACTGTGGATGATTTTGCATTGCCACAGCTCTCAGGCACACATTTTTTGTCCCCCTTTGCAACACTTGCTGCAAAGTGCAGAGAAGGTGGTGATTTAACTCAGTCTCTAGCACACACATTACTTGGCTACTCCTATAGCAAACAATGGTGACTATAAAGGTATCCAACTCCTATGGCCTAAGCCAGGAGCTTCAAAAGGACTCAGAGATACTGAAGGACATCTTGCTCAGAAAGCAGGCTGGCATGGTTTCTAGCCTTCTAGTTGATTCCAGTTCAAGCCCTTGCTACAGGCAACAACACTTCAGAAAGCAAGCAGCCGACCAACTTGACATGCCCCATGGGGGCTCCATAATGCTCAACCTGCCAAGGCATGCCCAACGTGGACATATGCCAGAGGCTTTCTGCCCACTGCTAGCTAAGGTTGAGTTTTGTGGAGGCCAGTGCTTCCTTTTCAACTTGGAGGTGGCACTTCCTACCCAAACCGGAGATACCCGTCACCCGTCAGGTGGTGCTCAGATCCCCGTCCCTCCTACACACTCCCGCTTTCAGTGGCCATTAAGAAGCTAAGCCCCTTAGACTTGATGGTGAATCCAAGCCGTAATGCACAGAAATTACATTCATTGCCTTTCTATTTCTGACCTGACCTATTTTTTGCCGTTGTGCGAGTTGCTTCCAGCCTTACAGGACCCGTATTAAAATCCCATCCACCCCAGAGTTCCCACACTGTATGTGAATGGATATTGTCCAAAGATCTTTGTGCAAAACACTCTCCCCGCAGCGCGTCTCACTGGTACAAACAGTTAACTGTTTTACCATCTGACCAACTGCTGATGCGCATATTTGATTTTCCTGGCATTATGTGAATTTAAGCGTTCTGGGCACAGAATCGACATTATGCTGATTTTCTTATACTTTGGCTTCCCCAAGGACAAAGGCAGAAGAACACAGAAACTGTTTCCTGGGCAGAGTCGCTCTGGATTCAATTCTGCAGGTTCAGCTGGTATTAGCACAGCCGAAAAAAAGAGGAAACCTTTTCATATCCGTATTGCAATACATGCTTTTCTTTTTTTATAATGTTATTTTCATCCTGTGGCAGACAAAAATTTACTGCCAAAAATATTTTCAGAGAATGTGATTAAACAGAAAAAAAAACCAAACAGAAAATAAAATCCACCCAAAGATAAATAACACAGCATTCCTCACACCATGAGGTGAAAGCCCTGTTCACCTAGGCATGCAGAACTGGAGCTTTACAAACTAAGGGAATGTCTGCATCTTTTAATGCCTCTCTTATAACATCCTTCTCTAATACTGTCAAAACACAAACCAGATCCTAATCTTTAAATTAACTTGTCAGCGTTGGTGAGATGCTAAGCTAAAGAGAAAAATACAGAAGCTGTATGTGGCCACATAGACAGATTTTGTATATTCATGATGTTTTCTTTTGCTGTGTTGAGGACCTCAGCCCTCCGTTCCCATTAACCACAAGAGAGGTGCACCTGTAGTAACTCAGCGCCTGGAAGTCAAGCCTTTAAAAATCAACTTCAATTAGCACGCCTCCACATCACCTGATGTACCTCTGAGGCGAAAAAAGGGGATATGAAAGTGTGTTTGTTTCCCTTTGCCATGCCTTGCAATAAGAAATTCCGTTCAATATTTATCTAAGGCTTGCAGCAGTAAGTAGAGAGCTTGTGGCAGCCCGGTGAATGTTTTCACAGCGCTGCTGTTACTGCAGTTGTAACGTTTCACTCATGATTGAATGTTCGGGGCTGGTAAAACCCCGCGTCTCTTTACTGCTCACAGATGTGTCAGAAAAAAATTTACTAAATGCCTGGTTTTTATTACTGCTCTGCTGATCCTTTTTCTGTGGACATTCCAAAATGCGAGTTAAATCCGATGGTGAATGTATCTTCCAGATACTCACATTAAAGGACGTAATTCATGTAACATAAAACATACTACCATAACAAAGCTGCAAGGTTTAAAACCAGATTTTTTGGAAGCAAGATTTAATTTCATCTCTTGCAAATGTTCTCAATTCAATTATTGAAATAAATATATGTGTGTATGTATGGTTTATATACTCAATAAAAATACATCAGATAAATGTAGCTATGTGCATAGGGTACCCACAGGTTTTGCCATCTAGGTGTAGCTCTAACTGCCTGCCTCCGAGGGAGTTTTACAAATTCATGCACAGACACTAAAGTCTGCTTTGCTGTTTTGATCATTTACTTCATCTGACTTTGAATCATTTAGGTAGCAACTCCTGATATTTCACGGTACTGCAGCCCAACCTCAGAACTCGTACACCCAGTGTAAATCGTCCTTCGGTTGGACAGAGCTGCCAGGAACTGTCTGCCAGGCAAACGTCAAACACACACTGACTGCCCAAGGTCCTATTTTTATGAACACTAATGACCAATGAATACTGTGAATTTCTTTTCCTCTTTTAGGCCAATAACACACCTTTTCAAATAGTAAGTTTCAGAAAGAGGGCAGAAGCCTGCCATCCACCCCCGAATGATACCAGAATCTATTCCACCACTGACACAGGGCTCACGATAACAGGTTCACATGTTGGGTTTTTTAATCCCATTATGACTTCTATGGCCAATTGCACAGAACAGATACAACTGGACAGGTTTTTTTTCTGGAAGCAGATTAGACAGGGTTAAAAAACCCCCACTTTTTTGATAGTCAGAGAGAATAAATCATTGGTATCTCACAATACCAATTAATTTAATGTACTGTATTCACCTACAACACAGATGCTGGTAGAAAAATGTTTTTAAAATCCAGCAGCCCAGTACAACTCTACAGGCTCTTAATCTTCTGTATAACCGAGATGACGCAAATTTGCACAAAAACCTGTAATGCGTTTCATCTAATAAAGTACAGATAAAAAAAACAGACTGAAATGAAAAAAATGTCCATTCGACAATCCAGACTGGATGTTAGATGTACCACGGAGCAATGCTACAATCAACATCTTGGTTTAATAATTTTCCTCTGCTTTTGTGAACACACGATCAGTTATTTATGTTACCAAAATGGATTTTCCTGTGAAATATGACTAATAAGCACTGATGCTCAAGCACCTGCAAAAGAAACGCTGCTGCTTTGTAGTCTCTGCCATGAACATTTCACCTTCTATTATCTGAAATGATCTTGAATTCTTCTCATCAAAGTGTATGTTACTGAGGCAAGGAACCTACCCTAGCACATTAAAAATACGTTACAACATCTGCTCTATTTAATCTTCCTGCCTTTTCCCTCTGAAAAGGATGCTGTGATGTTCCTTTGTGCAACAACCTGGGCTAGTGGGGGGTGTCCCTGCCCATGGCAGGGGGTGGGACTGGATGGTCTCTAAGGTCCCTTCCAACCCAAACCACTCTGTGACTCTATGAACCTCTGCCACGAAGCCATCTACGTATTCCACACAAGCTTTTGCCTTTGTTGTGGTTCACTGTCTTTTCAAGTTACCTTTTCAGCTGCACTGGAGTTAGTTGTCACCCATCATGCTACAGACTCCCAGAATAGATTTAATGAAAACAAAGCTTAATTTCACAGTTTTTTTTCAATGGAAACAAATCTCTGTTACACTGTGCTGTTGCTAACCAGATGACAACACCGATACTGAACATCTACTGAGGTGCCAGGTGGGGAGAGAAGCAGCATCTCCTTCCAGCTCTCAGGAAAATGATCCGTGTTGATATTACAGAAAGAAATCAACGTTAATCATACTGAGGTACACACCATTTGTACAGTGACAGCCTAAGATAGAGCTGTCTTATCGGACTGAGTACCTGCTTCTTTCGCTTACTGTCCTTTACCCAAAGCAGCTGTGAAATACATCAACTGTAAGGAGATGAGACCCACCATATATTAAAAAAAATGCTGCAGCAGTTCAGTATTAACTAGTTTTGACACAAATTGCATGTGGCACGCACCATCTGGCTTCCTCAGGGAAAAAAAGCAGAGAAGGCAAGGAACAGGCTGGGAGGCTCCACCGCCTTTCGTGACTGAGGACGATCAGAGCAAAGCAAGCTCGAGCAGCGGAGATTTGCTGAAGGTAATGGGATCAGGATATAAAAAATGGCAGCTGTCAGAGGGATCCTGAACTTGTTTCAAAAGGCGCAGTAACAGAGGGACCTTTGCTAATTAAATATTCTATAAAGTAAAGGAAAAGTATAGGACAAACAATAAATCACACAGCTCCTTAGAAGTCACCGTGCTTTGAAAAAAAAAAAAAGAAAAAAAAAAAAAGGTGATTTTTATGTGAGGAAAAATATTTCAAAGTGAGCATTCTGTGCAAAGCCACATGCAGAAAGTGTTTCTGTGTCATGTAAACTTTGATAGAGTTCTTCTGTTCTCCGCGCTGCACCTCTGGGACCCAGTCTGGCACCGTTTGACTTCCACGGAGCTTTACTGAAAAGCACATCAAGCCCCAAAGAGGGACTTTTTGATGTTAGCACTGCACATCGCTAAAGAAACCAATATTTTTCAAGAGGTGTTGCACCTCCTCCAGTAAAAGCAGCTTGTACTCGAGACAGCAGCGTAAGAGTTTGAAAATGCAGCCACCAACTCTTGCAGCTCTCACGCTTGCACAGCAATGCCCCTGAGTCCTCTCATGAGTATTCCCTTGGGGGAAAAGACTATTGATGGGTTTATCTTATGGTCAAAGTATATCTCAGGACAAAACACAAAGCGCCACAGTGTTGTACACAACCATACAAACTCCTCTTCGAATGAGTAAAATAGACATTGTCAGAATACTGTCTCTGAGATTGGCGAGACATTACACGATGGCCACCTGGAGCAGCAGAGCTGTCCCATGGCAAAACCAGTTCAGATGGCCATCCTCCCCCTCATCCTTCCAGATGGGCCATGTTCTTTAGCTGAAATGCGTTCCCTGTAACACACGTGACCAACCAGCCCTATGTCACAGAAATCCTTAAGGACAGAACCTCATAGGGTCTTCATTCAGTAGGGAACCTTGTCGAAATGGGAAAATCACAAATCATTTAGGTTGGGAAAGGCCTTTAAGATCATCGAGTCCAACCTTTAACCCAATTCTGCCAAGTCCACCACTAAACCATGTCCTTAAGTGCCACATCTACACGTCTTTTCAACACCTGGTGACTCTACAACTTCCCTGGGCAGCCTGTTCCAATGCTTGATCACTTTTTCAGTGAAAAATTTTTTCCTAATATCCCATCTAAACCTCCCCTGGAGCAATCTGAGGCCATTTCCTCTTGTCCTGTCACTTGTTAACTGGGAGCAGAGCCCAGCACCCCCCTCACTGCACCCTCCTTTCAGGCAGTTGCAGAGAGTGATGAGGTCTCCTCTCAGCCTCCTCTTCTCCAGACTGAACACCCCCAGCTCCCTCAGCTCCTTACAGGACTTGTCCTCTAGATCCTTCACCAGCTTCGCTGCTCTTCTTTGGACACGCTCCAGCACCTCCGTGTATTGAAGGTGTGTGTTCCACCTCAGCCAGATAATGCGGTAGCTCGCCTGCACACACCAGGATAAACTCAGCCGACCTCCAGAGACACTTTAAATAGTGCTCAAGCAGCAGGCAGCGTAGCCTGACCCTCAGAATTTTAGACTGATTCCTCAAATGAAACTTAAGCACTTCAGCCAAAATGTACCTTTACAAATATGAAATACAGATTGCAAAATGTATTTTTACAAAAATCTTTTTTTTCTGATAAAGTACCATACTAAAAATTTCTTGCACAAAAATCCTCAAATAGCTTTTGAAAACAAATGTGAAAAAAAATTTACAATTATGAAAAATGTAATGAGATTTCTCCCAAGCGTAATTACATACACATCTACAATCAGTGTTCCGTTCCCCCCGGAGCTGAATGCAGGTCACTGAAATTTACTGACTCTATAGGTGCTACTGTCCTTTAGTGTAACACTGCCTAACGTGCTACTTGTAATCCTACTTCTGATCTTCGAAGCAAGGTCATGATCCTACAACCTTAAAGTTAATTGGCAGTTTTTCCACACACTTTGATGTGAACTGAAGTGGGGCTCAAGGCCATCATGGATGTACTTAAGTTCCTTTAAATCACAGCAACTGCGGGGAGACGAAGGTGCTGCCAAGCACTGCCTTTGGGAGCCACCCTGCAAAAATGGAAATTTTCCCTTCCTGAAGCAGATCCCATTCCCTGCCTATCTAGAGACTCTGTCAGCAGTTAGTAAATTAGTTATACTATTAGTTATACTTTCTCTCACATTTTTCTCTTTTGACCATAAAACATCTATAAAAGATCAGAGGCTGTGCTATGAAGATGTACGTGTAATAATATTCAGAGTAAAATACTCAGCGTGATAGCTGCTCCTCAGTATTTAACAAACTATTTTTGATGGACAAGTAATTATTCAGAAAAAAAAACCCCAAACAACATGTTATCCAGAGAACAGCTGGGAGAAGTGCCAGATTATGTACAAGCACACAGATGAGTGCTTTCATTGGAAAACAATGGAAAGAGACCTCATGTTTGCCTTTGGAAAAAGCGACAGCTATTGATATAATCCCATTAAATGCACAATTTCCCACTTCGTATCAGTAATTATTATTATTCTTATTTTTCAGTCTCTCAAGGCTTTATGAGTTGTATCTTTTTGAAGAAGCTGCTGAAGGAACCTCATATTTTCCATAAAATAGTGATAAAATAATAAATTTTGGGACTCAAATGTAAAGTTCACAACGATTTAGCTCATAGATTTTTTTTTTTTGCTATAATTTCTGTTAAATTACACTGATTACACATAACCAAACAACTCAATTCTACCACAGCTCCATGAATTTGACACAGTTGCCGTGACTCTGATGGGTGCACCACGACCCAACTGTCCCTTTGAGCAACTGGCATTTAATTCAGAGACCAGCCAACAAGAAGAATGAGGTGAGACAGGAAAACAGAAACAAAAACACTAAATGCCCAAAATGCCAAATGCCAAACCATGGGGAAACCCTCTGGAGAATATGAAACTTTGTGGGTTATGCATCGAGTAATACATTAAAAAAAAAAAAATATTGTGACACAAAGTCTTTCCTGGACCGTGGGTGCTTCCCTGCAATGCCAACAGCTTCTCCCATTCCAGCTCCTCCCCATCGTCTCAGCTAGCCCGGGTTCTCCTGCTCTCCTTTGGGCACATCCCATTTCCACCTGCCTTGTGAGGGTGTCTGCCAAATCCCACTCCATGCCTTGCACTGTTTCTCAGGCCTCTGAACAAGTCCACCAGCAGATCCCGCTCACTAAATGACAGGAGTATGGAAATGACCTATTTAGATTTTTGGCCCCTCTCTCCCAATTTTATCTGTACCATCAGCTACACTGACAGCAGTGCAAAGAGGGTCATCAGCCACGACCTCAACACTGCTGAGCCAGCTGCAAAGAACTTTTGGGTTTAAAATAAACAAAGCAAGCAATAAGCAGAAGGCAGGAACTATTCCATCACACACTGCAGAGAGGGATTTGATGCACCCATGTAATAAGAGCAGATCTGCAGGTAGACTTGGGTCTTGCCAAACCCAGGGTCAGAACCTCCAACCTTCCCACCCCTCTGCAGCCACCAGCATCCAGCAGGCTGCAGGGAAACACCCAGCTCGTCTCAAGGCTTGCTGCCTGTGACACGCTGGGCGATGCCTACGTTTGTCTCTGAATTGATTTACTGGGAAATGTATCATGGGGAAGGAGCTCCCATGCAAGCCTTCTGGGTTTCCTGATGCCTAAAACTCATCGCCGTTCCTCCTTACACACCCAAGAAGCAGCAACTTATTTTTGTAACCGATTTATTTCTAAGCAGCCTTCACATTTATTTTCACAATGAAAGACCTGTTCCTATGACTAAGATGTGATAAGACTTTTTCATTGCAGAAAATAAGAAAGGAACTACATATGGACCTACCTTGCAGATGTCTCAAAAGCACATCCAGCTCTAATCATACCCTGCTTCCACTAATCTGTACTGCCATGGGAGATTTATCAGTGACTTCCTAAATACTATGCAACAGTGCTGACTGCTGAAAAGTAGTTAAGGACTGGAAGGAAATCTCACGAGTCCTGCGTAAATGAATGGGACACGTGGGACTCTGCCGCTTTTCAGCAGCCAGCACTGTAACATGTAACTTATTGGCGAGCTCCTGAAGTTGTTCAGCCCTGATTTCACTGCAGTGATCTGATCTTTGGGAATCCGAAGTTTTTGTCCTGGAAAACGATCTAGTCCTTATCCCTGGAGATAAGGAAGTTAAAAATTTCTAGCCATCCGTGGATTTTAGGGCGTGTGGTTGGAGCCCTCTGCTTTCACACACTAGGCAGGATTTATACATACAGAGACAAAAGGCCACGGCAGTCGCGATTCAACTCTCCTCGTAAAAGCTGGAAGCTCCTTAAAACCAGTAAAGTCACAGTTAGTTGTTTTTAAACTTAGGGAAAAAAAAAGAAACCTAACTACAAACGAGGACCTTTGTTCAACAAGCTCCTTAAGCAGAGTATAAAATCTGAAGCCACCGTACTTCCAGCTGAAGTGGTCAGTAATCGTTTATACTTACACGCGGCATGTACTTAAGTACCTTCCTGAATTAAAGCCAAACGTGCAACATGAAATTTGGGAACAGCCTTTTTCAAACAAAATGCTTTTACAACGAGCAAATAACCTTGAAATGTGCTCCAGCTCAAGCTAGTGCTTCCAGAGAACGCAACCTGCTATGGCAAAGGGCAGGGGAGTGGGGTGGGTTAAAGCAGCGTAATTACACCAGTGTGCAACTGTTCACTTGTGATTTGGTCAGACTCACAAGCAAACAGCCAAGCTATTCTATATTATCCCAATGCCTACTCTCCATCTCTGATAAATATTATCATTCACATGCTTTATTTTTTCACGTTTCAGGGAAGTATTTAAAGGAGAGCATCTCTCCTTTAGATTAAGGGTTAAATACAGCTAGTGCTGTTTGGTTCCTGGTGCTTTTCAGGGTCAGCTCCAGAAATTTACTGCCCTTTTCTCTTGTGTGCTTCAAGGTAGAGCGAAAACAACCTTTGAAACAGCTGACTGGTTTTTAAGCACCAGTGTATTGCAACACCATCATAAACACCAAGGAAAGAGCCTGGCAATTTTACCCAGGCGGGTTGTTGTAAAGGTCCCCACAACAGCGCACAGCAAGTTTGGCATTATCTCTTATCTCCTGGCTTCCTCTCTGCTTTTCAGTTCCCCTCCCCTCCTCTGAGGATGCTAACGGGCTGGTTAGGAGGAGGCACAGGGACCCCGAGTCACCCTGCCTATGGGCTGCTGCACTTCCTGCAGAGATGCGCTGCCTGACGCGGTCCAAGAGGACAGTGACTGATTCAAGGCACTGGTAGCTATGGATGTTTATTTATTTATTTTTACTACAGCTAATGTTTTAAAATCTTCTACAAAACTGCAAATTAACACTTAGGTAAACATGTATATGTATGTATGCACACACACACTTTTAGTGCAGAACTGTTTTTTCATTTCACTCAATCTCCCCAGTTTTGGAGCTTTCCTGGAACTCTAGCCTGATCTACCCTGTGCAGTGAGTTCACTGATGAATAATACTGGCTCACCAATATTTTTTTGGCAGAACAAATTATTAAAGCCTTTAGCAGACTGACTAGAAAACTCACTTTCTAGAGTTATAAAACCAAATCCTTAAGAGGCCATTGCATTTCCTCCTTCAGTTAGCGTTTGACACAGGCTTAATTGTAAAAGGTTTTACAATCATCATCAAAATACATATTTAGAATTGTAAAATGGGTTGGTTGTTCACTCAGGTAATAAGAACAGTTGTAACTAATGCGTTAGGAGTTGTACAGTCTATCCCACACTTTGTGTTGGATGATAACTCTTCACTGATTCTCCCAAAGCACAACTCAAGAGACTGATTTTTTTTTTTTTAATGCCGAATATCTGCCTCGAAGACCTTGGGAAATTTCAGACAAATTAATTGCCTTTTCAAAGAGCAACATCGAGGAAAAATGAATTAATGTAAAAAAAAAAAAAAAAAGACTTTTTAGGAAAGCTCTGTCCCTCCACCAGAAGCAGAAACCTTAATTCTGATAAGACTTTCCCAATAATGCCAACTAATCCTGTCTGAGCCAAGGCAACACAAGAAAGCACCTGGAAAAAAGTCATGGCAGAGGCGAGCCTGGGAAGAGTAGGGAAATGAGATGATAAACACGGGTGAAGACTGGAGAAAGTACAGGAAACCGACTTCCACGCCTCAGGGCTTCAGAGGAAAAAAAGAAAAAACTGGGAAAAAAAAAAAATCACTGAGGAGTAGACAGTAGAAGACACCAAATCTGTCAGAAAACAGAAAGAGAAGTCTGCATCCATCAAACACCACTGAATTCAGAGCTGCTTCTCTGATAACATTTTATGTGCTTTATTGAGACAAGTCGTATCATCCCAGAAACCGAATTACTTGCCTCTTCCCCTCCCAGGGAATTCCTCCTAGCCAGGCAGTTGCAACACAAGATCGATATAATTCACTTCCCGGGGCTGTTCTGACTAGCACAGTTTTGTAATTGGTACAGACACTAAACTTGCAACCAGAGATGTAGGGAGATACACTATTGCTGAATAAACATCGCTGAAGTGCAAAGGAAAACTGGATGAACACTAGAATTGGGTCAGGATCCTCTGCTATAAATATGTATATTAAGAGTGTGTGTGTATATAAGAAACTGCTGACACAGCACTGTGGAAAGCACTGCTAGAGAGCTTTCGGCTGTTGCCAGCAATATCATCATAAATCAGGATTCTCAGGAGCAACTCTGCGGTTAACCTGCGCGACGATACAGAACAACAGCCCATTGTTGCCAGAGAGAAGGATTTGACGCCGCTTGGCATCACCTCACACGCTTAGTGAGCCAGACTTTATCCCTATTTCTTGCTTAGCTTAAGTAGAGAACAAAAAATAATTAGTGTTCTATAAAAATCCAAACAAAGTATCAGCCAATATCAGGAAAAACACAACACTCTCTCCCTCATGGCTATCAATCCTCCAGCCCATTTGAGGACAAATATTCAAACACCTTTGTATCAGATGCACTTTTAGAAAACTATGAATTGAGAGAAAATTTATGGAAATGGATCTTAGTGCTATCTTTGTATCAGATGCACTTTTAGAAAACTACAAATTGAGAGAAAATTTGTGGAAATGGATCTTAGTGCTACGGTTCCACATGTCTAAAATCACATGAAATTAATTCAGGTCTTAGCCTCATGGTTTTACCAAAACCAGGGTCCCACAAATACTCCAAAAATCCTGGGGCTTTCATGAGTTGGCCAAGTAAACCATCATTAACTTGGTGATGCGCTTTCATGAGTTGGCCAAGTAAACCATCACTAACTTGGTGACGTTTTCTGAGTAGCGACTGATGGTGGAAGAGATGTGTAGTGCTCAGGAAGAGTGAAACATCGAGTTTTCTAATATTTTAGAGATACATATTAGAAACGGCAAAGTTTAGGCAACGGTGCCAGCGGAGTTAACTCACTGGTATTCAAGGGTGGGCTTCGACACATCGCAACAATTTGCAAACCTCTCCAAACCATGTGGAAAGATGGTCAAAATCAGATCCCTAGCATTTGATTTTCTTCGTGGTGGAATTTATTCTGTAAATTACTGTAAAGAAAGAATCAAACAGCATGCAACTGGAAATTTACTGAAAGGCTACAATGCAGAAACAGACTAATGAGCAAACAAAATGGGAGATGCATTTCCGAGTTTGGTGAAATTAGGCAAATGAGATTACAAAAACACAGAGCTTCACTACTGCACCTCTCCCAGTGCAACTACAAGTTGCTACTTGAATGCAACGTTTCTAAGAGCATGTTTCTTCCTGTCTTTTATCCTGCCCGAGGCAAAGCTTCTGTACCCTGGAGCAACATCTGAATGGGATTTAGCAATTGTAGTGACACTTTCAGTTTCAGGAAGATAGGAGCAAGGTGAATCCTCTATTTGCAGGAAGAAGTATTTAAAATCCTTAATCCTCAGACTCAAGGCACATTGGTGCATTTTGCCCCAGAACAACAGTGCAAGATATTTTGCATGAGATCCCATTCCCCATGTGTATGCATGTGAACAACCAAAGCACAGGACTCATGGGAAGGAAATGAAGATGTGGGTAGCCCTCATCTCTTCTGATTCCCTGAGAGCCAGGGAACTTCATAAGGATCCTTAGATTTCCAGGAAATTTCATTCTCTTTAGTATTTCCTGAAGTTCTGTTTTGTTCAAGGATGGGTGTTCTGCCCTGCCCCCCCCCGAAATTTTTAGGAATTTTACGTGCTCAACACCGTCTTGACACAAGGAACTGCTGGGATCTGAAAGATCCCAAACTGATTTCGTTGTTCAAAGAGCCATTCACTCCGCAGCCTTCGTGGACCTTGCCTGGGTACCTTCTGACCCAACACAGATCTCTCTCTATCCAGGAAACCTGAGCCTCCGTGGCACCGCTCCAGAGGCTAAACAAAAAGAGGCTGTAAACTTCAACCAATCTGCCTCCCTACGACCAGCTACAGAGACTGATTTTCTGAAATCAAATCCTCTTGTCTGGAAACAGAACACAGTTTTGGAAGGGCTGCAGGTCTACAGGCTACCATGAACCAAAACCAAGAGAACCTCTTCTTCCCTCTGGTACACAGGAGAACATCAGAGAGTCTTTGACAGAAGCAGTCAAATCTGAACTTCTGAGAGTAGAAAATTAAAATTCCTGGGGAAAATATGGAAACTTTTGATCACATCAATCTCTTTCAACATCGAGCTTTAAAGCAGTTGATTATCGATGCATAGGAAACAGCCAGGGATGACCAAATAACACCTGCACAAAAAGTTCCCATTTGTAATACTCCAATACTACAGTGATGGATCTCTAGCAAAAATATGCAGACAAAAACTCACTAGTCAACCCTCCCTCACCCACTTTTTTTCTTTTAAATTCATGCTTGGGCAGTTTCCTGTACCTATACAGAAAAAGCAAAGCGTATTATCAGGAGATACTCTTCCTCAGCCTCATCCCTAACAGCATACGTATAACATTTACTGATTTCATATAACGAATAGGAAACTGGACCAGAAAGGTCCCTCTTAGTTACTTTCCAGTTGAAGCTGGGTCTCCTGTTTGTATCTGAACAAAGCCCGATACGGCTATCCATGCCTATCCATTTCATGCTATAATCATGAGTTAATTACACTCTTATCCCAAATTACAGATCATTTGAGAACCTTGTTGAACTCTTTCTGTTTCCACAGAGATTAGCAAGGCTGGGTTTAGCTCTTCGGATGCTCCATGTCCTCAGTGTGAGCAGCACCTCTCTCTCCAACCATGCGCAGGCAATACAGCATTATATTCCTTTCCAGAGGAGAGGTAGGGCTGATGTGTCTGCCACCACCCCTGAAAACCAGGCTACTGGGACATGAAGTGGGGAACAACAGAGCTAGATCCTCCTATCTTGACTTGATTTCCTTTAGCAGCATGAACAATGGGAATTCTGTCCATTGGCCAGTTCTGCCGACCACTATTACAACACAGGCATGGCTTTGTAGTTTTTTCATGAAAGGTTAGCACTTTATCACACTAGCTGTCCTGAGTAACCCAGGCACTGTAAGCGTACGAGCAGAGGACCATGATCATGGCAGAAACATTCACTAACAAAACACCTGGACAATCTTGCCAAAAATCCCTCAAAACATCCCCCACAATCAAAAAAAATGTTTCTTTTTGCCTTTTTTGTTCCCAGTAACATCCTTTGTTCTTAAACATCTATAGCTGTTAAAAGAATATTATCACTCTAAAAGCAAAGAATGTGTTTGTTGTGTTTTTCTTAAAAAAAAAAATCTTATACACTCTGTGGAGCTTTTTGATTCTATGCCCAGATACCTACATTACAAAATATAAGACAAAATTATAGGTACATGGTGTGCCAAGAAAATCAACTCACCATGGCTTGCCCAGGCTTTTTGAAAGAAAGCATGCACACTGTGTCACTATTATGATTTAAAATCGCTGGGCCTCCAAAGTCACAACACTACCGCACTATAGCGCAGGGTGCCTGCAGATGCCTGTAGCAGCAAGCCACCCGACTGGCTTCAGGACTGCGATGAAAGCGCGACTTTGATTTCTGTGCAACGTGTGCATCTCACAGCTTCATTTCAGTACAAAGCAAACCTATGGTGAAGTGAAAGCAAGCTTAGGAGGGTGGAAATAACCCGAGTCCTTTACAATAATCCTCATTATTATTTACCATGGAGTGCAAACTTCTCTGTTTCAATGGAGAGGGGGATTTTCTATGGTAAAGCAGAAGAAAATGGGGTTTTGCATTGTAAAAGGACTTCTGCTTCTTTGGGGTTTAAAACAGGAGTCAGAAAAGCTTACAACTCTCCATGCTCAAGGCTTGCTAAACAGGAGTCTGTACGTACATCCGCACACACTGTCCTGCCACAGAGAGCCCTCTCGCACGCTTCCAACCTTTCCTTCCACCTTCTGCATCGCTGAGAATCAGGACAACACCCAAGGAGCTTTTGGATGTGCTCTGACACTTCACCAGACAATTTATTATTTTTTTTTAAATTGGAAAGGAATTTCTATTTGTTGGCACCATATTATTTTTTTTTTACAATGTCCTCCACATGCTCTGGGATCCAGGTTAGAAGCAAGGTTCAAGCTGCTGCAAGTTCATAGATGTCACAGATTCAACCCAAGTACTCACCAGCACAGCAAGGAGACACACTCCAGCCTCAGCTCTGCCAGCCTCACGTGAAGGAGAGCTGCTCCGCAAGGACAGGAGGGTATAAAAACAACAGAGGAAGGAGAGAAGATCCCTGTTCCCTGAGCTATTGACTGATAATTGCCAGCTGAGCTTAGCTAATACAATTTCATCCTTAATTAAACCTCTAATTAAACCAGTCTGGGCCCTCACCTTCATTCTACCTGCAGTTTGTGTCAGTTTTCTTAGACCATTTCAAAAAGATATCAAGCTGTCTCTTAAACTGATGTGCACCATATTCTTCCAAGGGCTTCCTGGATGCTTTGCTGACTGCAATTCTGGTACTGTTCCTGCACTTTTATACCCAAGGCCTAAAAAAAAGCATTTCTGAGTGGGACCAGTATGTACCCTACTCAGACATCAACTTACTCCGAATAAATACTTCTATGTTTTTAAGAAGGTTACCCAAATGATCATTTTTTATTGTGAAGTAATAATAGACTTGTAAGAGTTTTGTACCAGAAGGAATCTCAGTTTGAAGTTATGCTGCCTGCCTTTTCCAAGCTTAGCAATAGCTTCCTCCAGAAGAAACAGTGATCAAAACATCACACAACATTTTTGAAATAGTGCTATGTATGTAGTAATTGCATTTTTCTGGACTTACACTTAATCCAATTTACCTCAAATAATTCATCTTGGTAACTGGTTTCCTTTTTTTTTTTTTTTTCTCTCCTCACTGCAAGCATACTACAAAATGGATAAAACCACATTTTTCTATGACAATTTCTGGAGTTAATTACTGTTTAAATTTTAGAGTACCACTAGCTATCTACTACTTATTTACCTAGCAAGAAAACACCTACATTTTGATTTGTCCTGCTGTATTTACATTGTTTTTATTTTGTGTTTAAAAGCCTAGGCAGCTATAATTCACAAATCTCCCTGGCTAGAATACTGTTTTACTGTTTGGCATTGATAATATCCAAGTTCCAGCATCACTGGAAAACACAAAAGTCCCATCTAAACACATGACAGGGCAGCTGGAGAGAAAAACAAACTTAAATTATTATCAGGTGGAGGCTGGACTAATTCTATTACATTATAAATTTTGGCATTGCAAAGAGGCCATACATCCCAAAGGCTTCAACTCTCTGAGTGCATCTTTGTGCCTCTGAAGATGGAACAATTAATTTTTTTCCAAGATTCTCTGCTGCATTTATCAGTTTAACCCTTATTTGCTTCACAGGTATTAATTAGCACAAGCCTCTCTCAGGAAAGGTGTGGGGAGCATACGGATGGGGAATTTCAGTGGGGGAAAATGAAGGTCGATTGTTTTTAGGGCTTCGTTTCACAATATAATTCACACTCCTCTAACATGTAGCTCTGAAGAATAATACACATTGAGCAGTCAATGGTGTACCTAATGAATTTGCTTGTGTCCTAATTTAATTACACCTTCAGATATCAGAGCAGCCATCCCAGGACTGAATGGCAGCTGGCCTGTGTTGTTCACTGCTAACAAATACCAAAGGGACAGGAGAAGAAAAGGAAACTATTTGTTTGGACTTTGCACAAAAGAATACGCATCAAGTTGGGCTCTCTGGGTTTACCACAACCACTCATAACCAAAAAACCCATTCCAATCCAACCAAAATAAACATTCTCATTCTCTTTCAGGTCTGCTATGATTTTAAGTGATTTTTCACTGAAATTGGACAGCCAGTGCACAGAAAACAAAATGAAGGTAACCGTGTTTGTAGGAATCACAGCCCTTTTGATTCTGGCATGTAGCACCATTAACTGATCATCCTCCTCCTCCCCTTTCTCTGTGCAAAGGAAATTACTTTCCACTGCCCTTTTCTTCTATCTGCCAGGAGATTCAGAAATTCCTCTCCAGAGAGATTTAGAGGGCTTGGATTCCAAACCAGCTTTGTCAACCACTCTCTCGGAGCCACCTGTGAATGACCCATTCATTGTGGGCATCGTGGCAAGTCAGCTACAGTCAAAAGCGTGCTGCCAAGAGGGATGAACCAGCGCTGCCCGTGTTAAAACCAGGAACAGCTGGACCTTCACAAAGTATTGTGCCCCAGCTAATAAGCCATGCGTGGATGTGGTGTCACCCAAAGGTGGATCTCTGGGCCCTGGGGCCACTGTGTTCAATGGAAGAGTATGAAGTTTGTGCTTCAGTAGAACCCAGTGAAAGGCACTGTTCTTGTCCCCAGTTGATTCTGCTACCAAAATTCTGCTGAGAGTGTATGGCAACATCTCTTTGGGACTGATCATTTGACCTCAAAGCTTGGCCAAACCTCTCTTATGTACCATGAAGCAAACACAGAGGTGGAAGATCCATGACTAAGGCTCAGTCTGTCTCTTTTTGAGAAGTAGTAAATATTCTCCTTGCCCATTTCCTTTCTAAGGTGTTCTGCTGTAAAACTCCTCTGGTGGAAACTCTCTGGAAACTCAGGAGTAGCAGAATAAAAGCTTCCTTCAGGACCCTGACGACCACAGCGTGCAATCACAGACACTGGTGGCACAACTGGAAAGCTTCCAGAAAACTTCAGCGATGACGAAGCATGGACCCCATCTCCATTCAAGCTGACATTTCAAATGGATTTTACTCTGTGGGTTTTTGTTTTGACTGCCTCATTTGGCAGGATGATCTTACATGATAATCAAGCCCAGTCAGATGTCTTTGTTGCCAACATTAACTAGAGCAGCACAACCAATACTCACATATCCACCTACCCCGGGAGAGATAAGCTATGGCAACCAGAGACAAAGAACCATCAAAGAATCTGCACAAAGCTCAAGCGAACAGGAAGAAAATCACACACGAATGGTGGCTCCATCGTGAAACGATAAAACAGAAAAAGGTCAGCCCAGGCAGGGCAAAGAGCCAACCCACATTTGGGTTAGTAGACAAACACAGACATATATGTAGATGTAACTTCTACTGTCAACATATATTTTTTATAGGGATAATTTTAGAATATTTATAAGGCTGTACACATTTTCCATTTGGAAACATAATGTATTTTTCTAGAGCTGGACAAAGGACAGTATTTATTAGGTGAAGTGTCTGACAAAACCTTTAGTGCTGTTAATCAGACCAGCTTCCTTGATATATTAAGGCTATTAGGACTTAACTAGATAAAGACGCACATGTTACTAAGTGAATCACCTTCTATCTGTCTAATGGAAACCAAGTGTCGATTTAAGTGGAATCATCTGTTTAAAAAAGAGAGAGAAAGAAAGTGAAATAAACCCAAGATTAACAGATGACGCAGAAGGGTCAATGGTGAGCAATGTTGGATCCAGGACTCTTAAAATAGAAACTTGCATGAATATTTGAACTCACTTGAATATTTCTCTCTGCTTGACTGTGCAAATATAGCATTTAATATCATTTGTTTAGTTTTAAATATTACATGCATAATTATCTACATGTAGGACAGTTTCTGTGCCATGTAGGCATGTTCAGTCTTCTCCACCTCTAAGCTCCTGGGCTACAAAAATGATGTTAATAGATTAATTTCTAGAAGATTTAAAATCTACTGTCTGAAATAGTCCCAGTACATTTATATTGGCTGGGTTGGTGTGGTTTATGTGTTTATACATGCTGTTCTCAAGTACCGCATGGTTTTAGTATTAATGGCCTATGATTATGTTGAACACTGCACTGGCCAATATAACTATTCAAAACTAGAGGGGCTTTTAAACACAATAACAAAAAGGAATGCTCATTTGTGGTGAAGTCCCAGAGACGGCTTAAGTTCAATTCCTGGCTGTGCCACAGATAACGCTGTGATACCTTGGGCAAGTCCCTTCCTGCACTTTAGCTGTAAAAGAGCTTCTTTTTCCCTTCCTTTCTCTATTTTGTGTGTTTAATCCATCAGAGCAGGAGCTCTCGCGCTACAATGAACATCATAAAGCTACCTCAACGAAGGTCCATCCTAAAGGGAGGCAGCTCATCGGACTATCGCGCCCATGGCACACCAGGGCAATCCCACTCTGCCAGGCTGATTTTCTTATTGAAGATGAGTTGTGGTTTTGTCACAACCCCCGTGGGTAGGATGCAGGAACAGAGAAGGATTTGAGGAAATGATATTTGCCATCTTGGTTTCCTGAGCACTAGGAGGGGTGGGTGCACTTTGAACCAGGTGTTCATATTCTACCTTTTATTGACTGCCTATTTCTCTTCTTATCTTCCCTCTGACTCCCAGAGCTCTAAGCAGGAGTCAGGCAGCAAAGGCTCCTTCTCCTATTCCTGCAATCTAAGGAGCACTGGATCATTTCTGGTTTGCAATTTTTATCTGGAGGAGGGGCAGGGGAGCAGATAGGGTGACAGAAGGCACGGGCTTTGCCTAAGAAAGGGAGTATACCTTCCTCTACCCTGAATCTCTTCCAAGAGCTGAATAGATTCCAACCTGAAAAGCCTGCAGCCTGAATCAAGTCCTTTCAACTCCATGCACTTTTCCTCCCTGATACTCAATGGCAAATGAAAAGAAAATATTTTAATTCCAGCGAGATCACTCTAAAAACAGATCTTTGACAAGGAACAATTTCAACTTCAATGCATCTAACTTCAGCAAAGGTTCATTCTAGTGTAACAAAACCCAGATTTGCCATTTATGTTAGAATGTTTTTTGGTCGCTCATCTGCAACGCACACACAAAAATAAAACAAACAGATGATCTTATGGTCATTTCTTCTTTAACATATAAGAAAGACAAACAAAAGTCTTCTGCGTAGCACACCATGCACACATGTTGTTCGCTGCAATCCCTTTTCTCCGATCTGCTCTACAGAGTATTCAGTCCACACAACGGCTCCACATTCTCTCTCGGCATATTCACCATGCATGTTCATTCCACATCAAATGTAAACAGTCTATGCACAAGAATGATGGAGGCGACATTTCAGATCTTGCTTGGGTTTATCTTTGAATGCCAGACAAAACAGACTGTATGTCAGTTGATAAAAGATTGAGTCATCTCAGTTTGCAGACCTTACATCCACTTGCATACCTACTGAAATACAAACACCAACAGCCGATCCCCAACCAGGAACTCATCTGAAGAATGTTTAAAAGATCATCAACTGGCAACACATTATTTCATTCCTCTTTTTGCCTAGATTTTATAGGATATATTACATGTTACCTAAAATCCCTCTAGGATTTCTGCTCTTAATAAGCAAGTGGACGGCTCTGCAGACCACAAGCATTCAGCTGCTGCCAGTGGTAAGAATTCAAAAGTCATTAACCAGATCCCAAATGGGGAAGAAATAAATGAGATTTAAAAAAAACCCCACAAAATACAGCAACCCACTTTGTATTTGTAAAGGTTTACCCTCTGCCTTCAGCATCATGCTTCCCAACTACTGTCTGCATCCAGAAGCGTTAGAAATTTGGGGTAAAATCTACAGCAGCTCACTTAAATAAGAAATCTTCTTTTTAGGAGTATTTCACTTTTGCTGTTTTACTTTTCATAAAATATGTAGAGGAGCATCACAGATGACTGCATGTGACCAAATGACCAGAACTTACTTAGTCATTGCTTTTGAACAGCAGCGCAGCAACTGTCTGCAAGCTTGAACAACCTTCAGTCACTATTCTTTAGAATAAGTCTCTTGCTTAACTTTATTTATAGGGTTGAGAGAGCATATACTCTCAATTCCTGCAAATAAGCTAAGGAGCTGTCACCCGCTCAGCTGCAGTATCCTCACTGTCTGTGGCTACTTGTGTTCAGATGCTAGATTTGTGGGTTGGGTTGTTTTTTTTTTTTTAATATAATCACATTTCCTGTGATCCAAGAGCTGCCACGTCAGCAACAGCCACAAAACATCGTCACAGTGCTCTGCAGGCCAGGTCTGTAACTAGATTTAAGCTACTGCACCTAGACAATACCCTACAGGTTACAGATAGTACTTAACACTCTGTATATTAAACAATTTCAACACTACTGCAAAAATGGATTGTTTCTCATTTGTCCTGCAGTAGGATCTAACGATCTTCAAACAGATCAAGTTAGTGCCAACACGTGGATGCAGGTGAAGGCTATTCCAAAGACCTTACAGCCTCCCAAGGTGTGGTGCATAAAAAGCACATACACATAAAATCATGCTTTTCCTTCCCAAGGTGTGGTGCATAAAAAGCACATATACACAAAATCATGCTTTTCCTTTTTTTACCAATTCATCGCCAACTACTGTTTAAAGTACTTGCTAAAATGGAGTTTACATACAGACATCCTGTTTAATACCCTCAGGTGAGCCCTTCTCCATGACTTTGTCTCATCTGTCTCAGTTTGTTCTACTCTGGCTACCAAAGCTTCTGGCAGCAGAGAATCCTACAAGGAATTATTTTTTTGTTTTAATTTTTAACATGTTTGTCTGATTATTTTATTTCACTGTAGCTGGGAAGATGGAAAGCATATGATATTGGAAATAGAATTCTGCAATTTTTCTTTGTTTACGCACTGAAATATTATCAGATCGGTGAGAGAAAAGCTATCAAAATTTTAAGGCTGCCTAATGACCTAGATTGATGAAGGACGTACTTAGTTGTCATCCAATTTATAGAAAATGGGCATCTTCTGTCACAAAGTTCAGCACCGAAATTGCTTCCGTATGCTTGTACTGCAGCATCTGGAAAAAGACTAAGGACTGAATTAATTGGGATACTTCATCTTCCATATGCCTCTTAATATAACACCACATCCCCCAGGTTATTACTTCTGCATTATTGCAAGAACTATACACAAGATGAGTAACTGCTCGGTGGTGCTTCTTTTGATTTTTATTTATTTCGCATCTCTTTTAGAATTTCCATCCAAACCCACAGTTTTTTGTTCCGTTTCTAGCTATCAGGAAGGCAAATCCTCACACACCTATTGCAGAAGCTGCCAATATTCAACACCTCATGTACATTCAGCCTGCACAACGCTGAATATTTCCCCACCAGACACTTTGCTAAACCCTCTCTTCCAACTGGCGACCCATGGCTCTAACCATGGTCTCCAGTACTGACCAGAAAGTCAGAAGATGGTTGCTTGTCCGTCTTTTGCCATCAATTTTTTCAGCATCATTATTCAATTAAAAATAAAGCCAAAATGTCCCTATCCATTCCATACTGCCGTGCAAGACGGCCATCACCAGTCCAGGCCTCTTCTGACGTTTGCACCAGGAACCACAGGAACTGCTCCCACAGGCTACAGAATACCATAAAAAATAGACAAAAAAAATCCCACCAAGGTTTGATCCTATGTTAGATAAGACAGCTATTTCACAGAGAACTGGAAGTCTGGCCACACACGAAGAACTCTGTTAGGTGAAGCAGCTGTCAGCATGAAACCTGGTACCTGGGAACCCAGGGAGAGGCAGATGAGATAATACTTGTCTCAGTAAAATCTTAAACTACCCGATGTACGCTCTTAGGACTGTAAATATGGAGCATCCAATAGCAGGACACAGATGTACAGATTTATACTTCCATTTACAATAGAAATGTCGTAATGACACATCTCTGTTACTGGGCGAAACTGCATCACATGAACCAGAAGAAGAAATCCTCCCCAAAGGCATACAGCTTTGATAAAGCCCAATGCTCCTGCCTGCCCTGACGAAGGAGGGCTGAAATGTTGGCTCACTGAGATTACCTTATGTTTTGATTTAAAGGCCCGCTTCACAGCTTGCCAGGCCAAAGGAGAGACTCTAATCACCTTTAACGAGCTCTGGAGCACATCCTGAACCTTCTGCGTTGGATGGGCTGGGAGTTCATTAGCAGAAATGGCATGATTACCATCTACCTTCTGATACAATAAAATAGCAAATTTATTAAAATTACAGTTAAATCCCTCTGCAATATATAATTTAAGTTGATATATTTTTTAGCAAATCAACCGGAGAAATGAGTTAGATATTCAACCTTTCGCAATGCAGAACTATTAGTCGATTAGAAAGCAAGAGCAGGGGAGAGCAAGAGTAAAATCAGAATTGGACCTAGACTTATCCATGTTCATTCTGTTCATCTGGACTGCGTTCAACAGGGCTCCAGCCAAACTGGTTTCTAACACACGTATGGACAGAATCAATGCTCTGGTGAAACAATTACAGAAAATTATTTAGCCAGACGAAAATGTCCTACAGTGTATATAAATGTTTTAACATACAGATCTCCACCACTTCTTGCAAGTCACCTCAAATAAAACCTTTGCACTTATTTCTCTTCTTTAAAAGTTCCATACTCAGCACTCACAGTGAAAAATGTATCAAATATATATCATATCCTTGCAGTTTTACTGAATATGGGACCTAGACATGTAACCATCAATCAAAGACATGGTAGATGGAAGACAGAAAACCAAATCACCATAACCAGAACTCAAAAGAACTGTGTTTCAGTTTTGGTTTCCAAGACCAGTTCACATTTCCAGTAGGGAACTCAAGCAGCACAGCAGCATCTATTTTAGGGCAGAAGCTTTCCCACGACAGATTTGTTTTTAATTGATTAAAAAAGTGGTGCAATCTGCTTTTAAAGTAAATCTCCAAAAGTGAAGTGATTCTCTGTTCAGTGCATGTTTGAAGCCCTTCATATTGCCCTTTGGGTTAGCACCAGTCAGAATACACGGGTTCACATCTTCAGCTGTGAGCAATCAAAACGTGCACATGCTTGGAATTAATATTGTCCTGCAGAGTTGTTGGATTCACATTAAAAGGTGTCACACGTCTCACTACTACATACCTTCTGTATAAGCAGAAATGTCCATTTAAATCTCTACAACTTACCATTTAGCAGTAGATAGCATTACTCCTAACGTTCCATACAACTGAAAAGGATTGTTATAAGATTTTAGGTGTGACCTTGGTAATACTGATATTAATACTGCACTTACTGTCAGACACCGGAATAGTTCTGAGTATACAGAAGGGACACATTGCTTGGGATTGCTCTAACTATTCTTAAAAGGCAAATTTTAAAATGTCCAAACCATTGCAGAAGGTAAAGTCCTATTTTTAAAACAACTAAACCAAGAACAGAGCATAATGTGTACTGCTCAGAATGGTTTTTCAAACTGTTTTGTAAATCTGGGTTCTGTTATTCTGCTCTGGGAGGTCCACGGGCAGGACCTACTGACACCAGCCTGTCGATAGCTGGTGACTGCCAGCTCCAGCCCTCGCTGTATATTCTAGATGATTTTGTGCAGCGCCCATATTTAAGACTGAAATATCTTCAGGGCAGCCAAGCAAGGAGCCCGGCTGGCCACCTGAACAGCGCAAGCTGTGCCTGTTACATCTAAATTAATGGTCGGCAAAAGGTTGGAAAAAAACAGATTGATTTACCCTAAAAGGTCAGCATTATGGTAATTTATAGCCAAGCTAAAATGAAAGCAGTGAAAAGAGGAGTTCCTGAGTGCACCGTGGGCTCGCTCCTGGATGGCGGTGCTGGGCACCCCCAGCACTAACCAGCGGCACGCAGAGCTCTCATCGTCATTAACAGCCCTGCGCACGCAGCTGCGCCCATCTGCAAAAACCGCTTCGGATTTGGATTTTGGTGGCAAGCCAAAATTGAGGGTAGGCTGAACAGTCACTCACAGGTGGTTCAGGATAGAAAGAGAGGAGGCTGGTCATCACAAATAAATTTGTTTGCTGCCATAATCCTGTTCAGCAACGTTCTCCGAGGGATCGGATCGGCGTATGACAATGCACCTTGAGAAGAACAGAGCATTTGCTGCCCTCAGCTTTATAAGCAACAGAGAACAATGGCAAAGTCAAAATATGCCGCGATTACGTGTTGGATTGTGATTTCTTTTCACGAAGGCCTCTCAGGTTGTGCAGTTTCTCGTTACATTGACAAAACCACCTTTTCAGTTGCTCGCCAAAATTACAAAATCCTACAGGAAGGAATCTGCAGGAAGGTTCCTGCAAGGGTGATTCATCCCCCCGGATTTTGCATATTAGGAAACAACCTTTAGTTACACACCATGAACTCTGTAAACTACAAAGAGGTCAAAGCTTCGCTCAGTGCACGGGATGAACAGACTCTACAGAACTCTCTCCCTCAAATGAACATATTCCTAAATCTAAAAGAAGAAAACATGATTTTTTTTACTGATTTGGAAGTTCCAATCTGTGCCATAAAATATCATAATTCCTGCCAATACACTGCTGTTTGACGCTAAGCATTTCAGTTTTTAAATGTCCCTTTCACGTGCCCAGTCCAAGATTCAAAATTAATTCACAAACCAAACGGGATGCAACTCTTTAAAATACATGGTCACTTTAAGAACCGGCTGATATAGATACCCTTTATGTAGTGCTCAGCTCAGTAAGGATTTCATTGTATTTTGAAAGCATTCCACGTGCCGTTTGCTTTATGGGAAAGAGAAGGACAATCTCCGAGAGCAAAAATACCAAAAAAGTAGCTTTGGCCACCGTCTGCAGCTGCAGCAAAAATGTGATTTCAGTGTTGCCAGCATGTTGTCATGTATACCCCTGTTTGCTGAGTCCAACTGAAATTCTCTATTTTTAGCCTTTCAGCTACTTTCAGATAAAATTCCTGCAGATAGGACTAGCTGTATAGGGCAGATAACATACAGCTCTGAAACCACAGATGACCTCATGCAACGGCAAAGAAAGAAAGGTCTGTTACTTGAAACAAGGCTAAAATTTAACCCGCCTATACTAAAATTAAACAGGGAATGTTTTACAGCCTCATTACAAGACATAAACCAACAGTCGCTATAAATTCACGGTGTACTTATTTGTAAGGATGTAAAAAGAGTAATTAATAACCCCAAACAGCTTATCTCTGAGCCAGTACAGCCCCAAAGCTTTCCCAGGCTCGCTGCAGATTTTACAAATAGCACAGAGAAGCTATTTGAGCTGTCATTGGAGAATTATTTGTCCAAACCCAAAAGTCATTGCTCTTTGTCACAAGTCACAAGACATTTTTTTAGCGTTACACACTTTTAGTTGACATTATGGAGCGAAAATAAATAAATGTCATCCAAACTTTCAGGAAAGGGCTCCTGTGTGTAAGAACACTTACCAGCACAGATCCCAGTGAGCACTGCACAGTGCTGCTTCTTTGGGCAAAATGCACTGAACTTTCCTGTCTTCTACTGCACCCTTCCTGTGTGTCACCCTCTGTACCAAAAGGCACCTGTTCCCTTTCAAATGCCATTTATTTCCAACAGATTGCAAAACAGCTCTGAGTGCTATCATTCACGTTTATCATCTCAAGGAGTAATGTGTAAGGAACGGATACGTCACAAGTGAATCAATAGAGATTAGGATGTTCGGTTCGTATCCATCGGGATGTGCTGCTCACCCCTCTTTTGGTTTGCAGAATATGTGCTGGATATTTCTTCAGAACAAATCCTTCATGAGATTATCACACCCTTACACTTGTAGAAGAAACACTCTGAGAGCTCTTTTCCTCAAGAAACAATTTCACTCCTTAATACCGAATGAACAGTTTAGATACATGAATGAAACAATCCTAAAGTAAAGAAATTCTTTCACCCCCTCACCAAATCACTGTAAGAGATCGCTAAAGGCTTCAAACCATTTCTCTTAGCTCTGTTTCTTTCCTGAATATCAACATAGGCAAACCTATATTTTTTAACAATGTCATAGCCTCTACCTGCCATCTAATTTTTCAAGCACAGCCAGCAGTGAAATAAAGGGTTACAAAGCACTTAACTGTTAATTTGAGATTATGGAACAAGTCTGATTTTTTATGGGTTCACGTCACTTGAAAGGAGAAACTCCATTTGTCATAAGGAATGAAAACCAGGACAGAACAAGGTTTGCTCTCGCTCTCTCGAAGGAATTGTACGTTGAGTTATATAAACAGCAGAGCAACGATCAAAGGGAAATCTTAGGGCCCACAACATACAGAGGTATTAAGGGAACAGAGCCTTTTATCTATTGTGGAGGAAGGAAGTAGAGCACTGAGACATGTGTAATATACGCAATTAAAAATCAAAACCCCAAGAGAGTCCCAAAAGAGACTGAAATCAATTAAAGCCTCTTTTTTCTTATTCTGTTAAAATGACAAGAAAGAACCAAAAATGCAATCTGCAACAAAAATTATGCTCTGTCACCCGGAAAAGCCAGGCATTCGACTCTATTTCAAGCTGAATTTTTCCCCACATCCCATGAAACAAGCCCTGTTCAATCACAGACCACGTCCTCATTCGCCGCCAGTCTGAGCCTTACCTTGTCCTCCACCCTGTTCAGCCTGGCACCAATCGTGTTATTCCCTCTATCTTTGTTTTTTTCTGCGGAACAAGAAACATTTGCAAATTAATATCTGGTGGCATAACAAAATAGCAGCAAGCCACAACAGGGCGTGTTTCACTAGCCCACCAACGCAGCGTAACTGAACACCTTTGCCAGGCGGGTAGTTTTATTCCTTAAAAACAGCTTTTTGTTTCTTTTTATAGCTTTAGCCCACACCATGGCTTTTAACAGCACTTAAGTTTAAGGCACTTTCAACCTTCATTTTAGGCTTTAACCTGGGAGAACAAAACAGTTCCCAATTTTGTTAATGTTTTAATTGCCATTTCAAAACAATATGCCACTATGCAAGACTCTACAGCCAATTTGAACAATGCATTTGGGAACACTTTTTTTTTCCCTCCTAATAACTATATAGGAACATGAGTTTGAAAATGACCTTAACAGAGAGTTTTCATTAGCCAGCTGTGCTGAAAACAAACTTAGCTTTCAAAGGTCTATGTGAATCTTCCTGATTTCCCAGGAACTCTGCAATCAGAGCATGCCATTTTATTCAAAATCTGGTCTCAGAGAGATTAGAGACAACATTTTGAAAACTTCAGTGAAAGTAGGTGCTTTAAATATCAACATAAGAACAACTCTATTTTAAAGGTGTTGATGACTTAAATATTGTTGTGGATGCCTGAACTTCACAACTAGTTGGCACTGTTTAAAAATTCGGCAGCACAATGAAAAGTACTTTAACGAGTATTTTCCATTAATTATATCTTCATCAGATTAACTTTAGACACATACTTCATATTAACTTACCTGAGACAGAGATAAAAAGAGATGGCTTCCCTATGGATTGGTCCAATCTATAAAACAGAAAGAATCATTTTTAGTTTTTATCAGCCTGAACCAGCATCTTCACTAGCTGGAGAGGAGAGACCTCTTCACAAACGAGCAAAGTGAAGTTCAAATAGTTCTGGTTTGTACTGTAAGTGAAAGAGTTGCTTTGGGCTAAGAATAGCTTGACATAAAAAAATTAACAACAAAAGGGGATTAGGCTTACACTGGTCTTTAGCTCCTTTTTACCTGGGCTAGTGGGAGGTGTCCCTGCCCATGGCAGGGGGTTGGAACTAGGTGATCTCTAAGGTCCCTTCCAACCCAAACCATTCTGTGATTCTATGATTTAACCACTGTAAAGTTTTACCATTTACCATTCACCGTTGCTTTTCCTCGTGAACAGCATTGTTTCCTCTTTTCCCTGTTTTTCTGCAGATGACTTGTTGGATCTATCTGTCATCTCCTAGGTTGCTCTGAAGTGCAACTCTACCAGTATTTCACTCTGTAGGTATAACACAGCCCCTAGCATATTGGGGTTACAGGGTATAGTCAAAGCTAGTGGGGACTGGGGCAACACACATGTAAGTGCAATGAAAATTATAAGTCCCAATTATCAGATTTTTAAACTCTCTGTCTTTGCCTTCCTGTGTGAAAACTTACCCTGAATGCCATTTTATATTCCCCGACTTTGCACAGTCCTAGCAACACGGCACCTGTACCCCTGTCCTGGTTTGATCCCCGGCCCCAGCCACCGACTTAGTTCCCACCACCCCTCTGCGGGTGTTTACGGATACGGACACTGAATTTTATTGACGTACCTCCTCTGTAACTCCTTGATTCGCACCATGAGGTTGAGGTGACCCTGAGAATACTGCTCAATAACATCTCGGACATCATAGGGCTTTCTAGCTTGCTGGAAAATAAAAACCAAAAGCCATGCCTTTGAGCCACAAGGATGTAGGAATGGTCTATGGTCATGCAGACTTTTTTCAAGAATAAATAATAAGTTCTTTTAGCCCCTTTTAACACTGCGTAAACATTGGAGATATTTTTATAGTCGCCACGAGCATACATTTTGTGTGGAATAATTCTGACAATTCTGACTTCATCCACTTTTTTGTTAGTGCAGGTCTACATGCCTTTTGAGAGATTATCCACTGAACTTGAGGCCAGAAGAACTTAGGGCCAAATAAGTGTATCTGGCACTTTGCTCAGAATTTTGTGGTCATCCTAGTTTTTTCAAGCATTTTACCTATGCTGTCTATAAGTATTCTGTAGGCAATTTTCAAGGTTTGGTAAAAACCTTGGTAATGCTGAGTTACCACATCTCCTTTCTTCCATCTTTTGAGAAAAGGGAGAAGAGTTTACAGTGGTAGCTTCTTACATACTGGAATTCGTATCCCACTGGAGGTCTCTGAAATATTTTGTCACCTGTATTTCAGAAGCAGGAGGTGTCTCTGCACTGCTTAACCTTATCTCACACACTACAGGTTTTCCTCAATCCCATTCCACGAATATCTTCTTTTTGAAGCCAAAGGAAAGCGGGATACAACATAAAAACCAGGCTGGGGCACCTTCATGCAGTCCCCTGCACCTGCCCAGGAGGTAGCTCCCACATTTTAGGAATCATTACTTTAATAATCATTACTTTAATAATATCACTTCATCAAACAAATTATATTGCAGTTTGCCAGATTCCCAAAAGCCAACTGCAAACCTTGGGTGAACGTGAGATACTCTCTAGCGGAAGGCTAAATAGGAATGGGAATTGCTTTAATCTAGCCAAAGAGAACGCCGGAGAATTCCCAAGAACCCTGATTGCTTACAAACGTATACATCCTAACTAACAGCCACAGAGAAAGAAATATGATTGAACGATGCCATAAGCCCATAAGTCTTTCCATGGGCTAGTACTGTAAACATGATGATGCAGACCCGGGAAAGGGAGAGGGGAATCCGTGTAAGGGGAAATCCTGGGAAATATAACCAAATAACAGTCAAGTAAAATGGGAGAACATCCTTTGAAGTACAGGACACTCTGAACTACACTGTTTGGTACAGCCCAGTATGGAGACAAGAAAAGATGACACGCACAATTCATGATTCATACCATGACAAATGAATCACTTAAGATGATGAATTATAAGACAATAAAGGCCAGATTTTCCAGTGAAACTCTAACAAACCAGGCAACAGTTACTCACCACATCAGTGGAAGTGCAACCTGTGTTTTCAGTTTATGCTATGTATAGGATATTTGCCATGGTGAAAGACATAACACAAGTTAAAAACATATTTTAGAAGGAAATTGATTTACTCAACAGGAAGAACTTACATGGAAAGAGGAAAAAAAAGATTTAAAATGACAATGGGAAATCAGATCAAATCCCTGGTCTCTGGATCTGTGATGGATACCACACTTGTATCCATGTGCGTAACTCTTAAGACATTTAGAAACTTTCCCAACTGGAAGACAAAGGCTATTTACTCATGAATCCAGCTAATGGAATAACCGAGTATGGTGATTTTCTTTCTGAAATTCAGTTGTAAGGTTAGACTGTGCTGAAGACATCTGATTTATAACTAATATCTGAAATTCATTTTTGGTAAGTGGGCCAACAAAGCCTAGAAAACCATTAATTTCTAATTACCGTTTTCCCTATAATCTATAGAATCCTTCCTTAACCATAAGCCGTTCGCCTTAAACGATACACAGGACTTACGTTGACTACCAGTAGAATATGATCTTTCCTACACAATTTGAAACAGTCCTGCAGACTTTACAAGAGCATAAACACATCCATAAAAAAGGCATTAATTCTTCGTAATATTATGCTGGGTTCTTATACAGACATCATCATACGGACTATATTCAAACCTGGACTTTAAAATTGAACATGAATTTCTCCCCTTCTTTGAAAGAGGAAATGATGCCCAAGTGTGATGCTTCACAAAGAATTGCTTTTCATGTACTTTGAAACTTCTTTGTATCTCTGTTTAGCTTCTCTTTATTTATTTTATTTAATTTTTTTTTAAACAGGAAGGCTCTGCTTTCTAACTGACTTTTGTCCTCGTGGTGCCATCAACCCCTGTTGTTAATTGAGCTCTTAAAAAAGTGTATCTAGGCAAATTTAGGCATACAGGTGTATCCTGCAAACAGCTGGTATAGTTTAAGAACCATGCTGGGTTCATGCTGGGACCTATTTTGCAAAATTTTCCTCTTCCTCTCCTTCCTATGCTTCACTTCCCCAAAAGCTTCAGAGGCATCTCTAAAAAACACTCCTTTTAAGTGCTGGCCTTGCAATTACTTACGTTCCAGCTAATTTTAAGCATGAATAGTCCAGTGGACTTCAGCTAAAATTTGGGGCTTTTTCAATAGTTACAAAAAAAAAAAAACCAAAAAAACAAAAAAAACAAAAAAAAACCAACCCTGCATTTTCTTTTAGGAAGATACATTTCACAAAAAGCTTGGAAGGCAGATATCTACCAGAAAACAGCCAGGCACACCTCTTAAATGCTGAAAGAGACGTTTTCAAAGTGCATCTTCTGCTTTACCTTAATTTCAGATACAGAAACTGTAGAGTCACTGCTTGGCACAAGTTTAAACATTTTAATTTCTTATGACTATTTTATGTGCGTACAATAGAACAAAGCAGATTTACAACATACTTTTGAGGAAAGAATACCGACAGTGGTTATCTCTTAATCACAGGAGAGGTTTTCAAAAGCACCTTGTGGCTTGAATTTCAAGGTGACTTTGTGCATTAAGTTACTCAGGTGCTTTTGAAAGCTGTACCTTTGGGGCTCTCCAAATTTTTAAACTTGGTCATAACCTTGTATTCAGAAATTATGGAGAAGTATCAGATGTCCCCCGTACGTTCCTGTCGGGAGATTCTGCTCCTGCCAGAACCAGCAGCGGATCACTCGGATGCAGGAATGACCTGAGATACATTTCACTTGCTCCAGAAGAAGGAAGACTACTAAAGAAGGATGAGAGACAAGCTTGTGGAGGGATTTTGTAGATGGCCAAGACCAGGAATTTTGCAGATGCAAAGGGAGAGCACAGCTGGGAAGCCAGATCAGCAAGCGGGATACTGAGTGGAAACAAGAATGAGCTGAATAGTCCCATTCTATTCAGTCAAACGCTTTTTCAGCTTCTATCAAATCATCTGCCGCAGGGGAGTTGCGTTTATTTGCCAGGTGGATAATGTTGCACACAGTGTTCAGGCATTTTCAAAATCTTTTTTTTTTTTTTTTTCTTTTACAAATACGACTTGGGAGGTAGATAGAGAATGTGGAGATTTCTTGTTTCTGAGCAGTTTAGTTCATACCATGGCAAATAGTTTATGATCTAAATTTATGAGAGCAATGATTCAGTAATTACCACAGAGCAAAGGATCACAATCAGGTTTTAAAGTGAGAATAAATTCAAGTGTTATGGAGTTGGCCCCATTTAGGCAGTTTTTCAGAGAACAGCAGTGGACACATCGCTGGGACACACCATGTCCCTTGTCAAGCTGCAAGTGCTGGCCAGCAAGTGTTAAGGGTCTTCTCAACAAAATGACTATAAAAATTATTTCCAAGTAGTTCAGACATTGTGCCTTTCTTAATTTTAGTCTAATAAAAATATCAGGTGAAATGTGCTAGCAGAAACTTTCTGAATGTGCTCTTTCTAAGAAAACTCCAGAATCAGGAGATTTCAGCCTAAACAGTGGCACATTATACAGAACTGAAACAAATTTCTGAAAAGCTCAGGCAACCTTACCTGTAAATTAGCTTATGAATTTTAGTAAAAATAAAAAAAATTCAAAGTAGAAAATTGCTAAAGAATTCAGGCAGTGCTTCTAAATTTCAATGAGGAAATCAGAAACATGGTTTTAAAGTAGCAGCAAGCATCGCCTTACGGAAACTGTGATCTCTTGGACTGTTATCATCATCATCATCGCCATCTTTTTGATCCTAAACTTTGCGCCCTTCAAATCTGAAGGAAAAAGGATATCCTCCCTTTTTGGGGGGTCTAGATTAAGGGCAGGAAAGCTTGTTAGTCCACTGCAAGCAGCAGTGGGGAGGTCATGTATGAAAATGGATGTGGGCAGTGAAGCCCCTCTCTTTCTTTGTGCTTTCAGTTGTGAAGCCTGTTCTCCGGAGATTGTCCCTTATTAATTATTTTTTTATTAAAGTAATATATTTCTTAAA
>NW_010105604.1:0-9038 GCF_000699245.1 Pterocles gutturalis | reverse complement strand
GAGAGGGGCGACCCAGAGGGAGGCAACCCAGAGAGCACTTTCAACAGAGTCTCACCTCTATACTGGGCATGCCGGGCATGGCATGGAACAGACCACTGGCCAGTTTGGTTTTCCACCCTAAACCTGAGGTCAAATCCTGGGCTAGTAACTGGGGCTGTGCTCCCTCCCAGCTTCTCCTGCCCCTGCAGCCACGGGCACAGCAGAGAAGCTGGAAAGTCCTTGACTGTCCTGGAGCAGCTCTGCCCATCAGTGTGTGATCAGCTTCTCCTCAGCACAAACCCAAACACAGCCTCACGCCAGCCGCTGGGAAGAAAGTGAACTCTGTCCCAGCTGGAACCAGGAGAAGGAGCCATCTGGGAGGTAGAAGACAAAGTATTGAGAGAGTTTGAAGGTCTACGTGCAGAAGTACCTATGAGTACACACTCAGCAGTAAGCCTGTAAGGTCTTTAAGCATACCCATTGCCGTCTTTTAAGTCCACTCTAAAGGAGCCTATATATAGATACAAGGAATTATCCCCTGGAATATTTTCATCAGTGAAGGAAAGTGCTTGTCTGAGCATGGACTAATAGTATGAGCAACAGAGATAACAGTAATTTCTTTTAGACTGGAGAAAATAGGAGTATAACCCCTTAAAAGAAAACATAGCAACTTGTGTGGCTCAAATTGCAATTCAATAACAGGTTTTGAAATATCAGCACTTTTAACTCCATGTAATGGAAACTAGCATGGGTCAACTCAACAGTGTATCTTCTACTTAGGCAGCAGGTTCAGGTCAACTCCAAAAATAACTCTGGCACAATATTTGCCAACACATTGTCTTCTCTTAGAATGAAAGGAATCTACAGCTATGTGTACCCACGGGGATAAAAGTTAAAATTACCACTAGAAATCACTTTGCTATTCAGAGAGCTGATTTTCTTTCCTTTTGTGGCACCAGGGACATTATTCATCAAGAATTCCTACGATAAAAATGGGTACAAATTATTCCAAAAAGTATTTCCCTGTATTTATAATAATCAATAAACTGAGCATGGGCTAATAGTATTTTAGCCAATAAAATTCAACTGTTCTATCTTCTGACAGTCTCTCAAAATCTGTGTATGTATATGTGCATGCCGCATTGTGCCAAATGCAGTATAACAACACGTTACCTAAATTCCAATTATAGGTAAAACAATAGCAGCATTGGTTTATTGCAAGTTATATAGCACCCTTTTTTTTTTTTTTTTTAAGTCAGTAGCAAAACTTTCATCAACTTAAACACTAGAAGACTAAAATCTTCTCTGAGAATTGGCCTTGAAGTGAAAATGAGTTTTGGAACCCTGGCTCCAAGACAGTGTACTTTGACTTCAAAAGGATCTCAGTTCTACCCATATTCTACTTAGGCTCTATATTGGGGTCCACTGTGAATTATTCCTTTACCTTCAAGAAATCCACTAGATTCTTAAAGATCGTTAGGAACCTAATTCCAACAGATGTTTCTTTAATATTTATACAGCTTCAAAGGCTTAAATTCCGTTCACATTTCTCTTTATGAATACTTTCTCCATTTTTCCAGAGAAGTTTACTGACTGAGCATAAACATTTAAATTGCCTATATTATTGTAAAAATTGAATTCTGGATACAAGAACACATAAAAGTCAAGAAAATCAAAGCCAGGTCAGTGGGCTCTGTAAGATACCACCATATGATATGCAATAGTAGCTGACGTATTTCCGTCTCTTCATGCTTTTGTAATTTACTGTAACATTAGCATACTAATTTATGTTGTTAAATATATGCAACAAATACACACTATGGCTTCAGTTAAGAATATTCCTATATTGGAATATTATGCTGTGTACATGTGAATATGAGTGTGTAAGTCTCTGCGTATTTGTACTGATTTTTTAATTATTATTTTACTTTAAAAGAGAAATTAGATTTTGAATTTAAGTCTTTCTCAGTGTAGCTCCAGCTACGTATAGACATTTTAGCAATAAACGACCTGTTACAAGAATGCCATTCTATCGATCAGTTTTAGACTTGAAGTGCCTTTTTTTTTCCCTGATGGCCAGTACAAAAATATTTACATTACTCATAAAATCTTCCATGAGACAAGAGCCAAGAAAAAACCTGTATACATTTTGTCTCATTCCCAAGTTTAATTCAGAACCTTTAATGTTACTTTAACGTGGTTTGCATGTGTTAATCATATCATTAATGCTATAACTGACAGATAGGAATTAGTTTAATGGAGAGTTCAGGGTTCTTAAATCAAGACAGGCTTTTGGGTTCTCATGATTAATAGAGCAATACCCAAGCCACATATGCTCTAACTGAAAAGCAAGACGGATAATGAGTTCATGTATCCGTTGAAGGAATTTTAAAATATATGGTGGGCTACATTACAATGATAGCACATTACACTGGAATTAATGCATGACAATTTGTCTGTCATAGTCAATGGTAAAAGAAAAAGTGCGAAGAATAAGCAGGGATATTCACAAGTTGGACGGCAAGATACCTAATGAGCTGTAGGATGAATGGGGGGGGGAGGAAAGAAGTAGCACTGGATTAATTTAGAGACTTACAGAAAATTCCAGTCCCAAAGGGATGTTGTAGGTCATGCAAGAGTCTCATGGCTCGTGCAGTCTTCACCTAACAAATGCCCAGGTCCTCACCAGGCTGCTAACAAAACAAGTATTCCTGCGTAGTTTCTGTTCACTTCGTATTTCTTAAGAGGAATTGTCTTTCAGATGTTGATACCCTGCTCTCACACCTGTGATGAGGACATTTCAACTGAACTAATCGTAAGGTTTCAGTAAAACACGAGTAATTTAAATATATCTTGGTATGTATAAAGCTAAGATAAGAGGGAAAGCCAGTAGTTAATAAAGAACCAAGAGAAGTAATTCAGGATGGTACAAAGCTAGAGGTAGGACTCACAAAGCAAAATAACGATAGGAAAGTGCCGGCTGAATAATCTCAGACTATAATGAGTTTTAAGTTTCTCTCATTAGCAAATAATGAGTCCCCAGAGATGAAGTTTTAATATCATATTTTATAATTGGCATTTTATCACAGCAATCACATAGCCAAAAAAGTTGATTTTTAGTCTCACAAGTTTTGTCAAGCTGGTACATTTCATTTTGATCTCTCCTCCTTCCCATCCCAAATAAGGAAAAAATACAGAAAATAAAGATTTTGACAGAATTTCCCTAATTTTTATAAGTAAATATCAATATATAAAACGCATTCCATTATATTTTATTTTATTTTACTTTATTACTGGCTTATCTACTGAAGTACAGTCCATCATTTCTGCTCTTCACCAATTTCATAATTATTACGTAACACATGACAAGATAAAGATTTCTTCTTAAACCTTATGACTCAGGAAAAGAATTACAACACTCCACTTTTTGTCTGATAGGGTGAAAGTGTATAGAAAAACAAAATATTCATGTAATTTCCAACTAAAGTGAGCAACACCAAGGAAAGCACTTGAAATATGCTTAAGTGTTTATCTGAAATAAGGTTGAATTGAAGATAGAAGAGACTCTGAAGATTACCAAATGCTTAGGGTGAGAACAGATATGGTACCAAGGGAGGGTTTTTAGGCTCTTCCCATCATCTGTGTGGGAATACGGGTCCCACGGAGCGTGCTAACAGGTAGAAAGGAAGGCATACATCTCATTACTGTATTTGCACCTGTGTGCTGTTAGTGATCTTAAGGTCACTAACCAAAAATAAAAGCAAAACTAGGAAGAATAGAAGAAAATGACATATTCCTAGTGTTTTTCCCCAAACAGATGATTCGTATTGCCAAGAAATATCAAGTACATTTCAAACTTGTATCTTTGCAACATACGTAGAGAACAATTGCTCTTTGTACAAAGCTAGCAAAGTGTATAAACTAATTTACTGCATCAATGCCTATAATTAATGTTTCCTAATTTATCTCAGATCATATATACCTCATTACACCTGTAATTTTCCCAGGTCATTGGTAATACATTCCTGCAGTGCTGCTCAAAATCCATTCACATGCTGTGTTTTCTTCCTGTAAAGCAAAGATTACTGCTCATGCTCTCTTAGAACCTGTTTTCCTCAAGTACTGCAACACCACCGAAACCATAGTTATTAAAGTCTCTATAGATTTGATAAAGAATTAAGCAAACTACAGTAGAAATGGGAGAAACAGTGGCAGAAGAAAAATAGTGCATTATTTTCCTCTGCATATAATCTTCTTCAAATTATTCATCATCTGAATGCACCACGGCACCGGAGCTGAAGAGCTGAGAAGGATGTAGGAGGCTGCTTATAATCACCCGAATGCTGGAACAAGCGCAAACATCCCCTTGACCTCTGATGAGTGGCAGACCACAGTCCAGACTGTTAATTAGAATCTCACATTCTTCTGGTTCCAGTAAACAGATTTAAAATGTTCTACATATATTGTAATCCAGTGCACTGAATCAAGAAGAAAACCTTACTAAGGCCTATCCCTGCTGGTTTTAATAAACCATTCTAATTTCAGATGTGAGACCAACCATAATTTTTGAGGGAAGATTCTCCAGTATAAGTAGGTTCCTTGACCACTGCTGCAGAACAACCAAAAAACAGGACAAGCTCAGTGCAGACTATACTTTAGAAGAATATTGTTGCAGCAGATACAGAGTTCAATGTGCCTAAGAGTGAAGCCAAAATAACAATCAAGCAAAACAAAGTTCATCAGACAAACGGTTAGTGAATGCCGCATGGGGATGCAGTCCAGCGCAAGAAGGTGAAATTAGAAGATGATACTCATCCGTAAATATGTAACCTGACCCGAGAAGGACCTTGTTTGGTTTGTGAAAAGGAAATACTGCCAAGCAGCTTGTTAGAGATGCAACACTTCATTTGTACTAAAAAAAGTTACACAAAATGTTTCAAAATCAAAATAAAAATAGAGGGTTGTTTGGGGTTTTTTAGGGATTCACCTTAATAGTGCCTAGTTGATTTAGGGGGAAAAAAAATCCATTAAATTAAATAATTAGTGAAGGTTTTAATCTTGAAAAGAAGAGCACAAGAAGGGAAGGAAAATTTGAGGGCAAGCCAGACACTTCTTACACTAACTCCAAGAAAAGGAATATTATTGCTGGGATTACAGTGACAATGAGCAGGGAAATGCCCGATGAGTTGCCAGCCCCAGATGTGATGAATTTGGCTCACAAATGGTGAAACTTATGGAAGAACGAATACCATATGTGGTGAGTTTTTCATGTAGTGTGAAAGAACATCTTGATATACCCAATGAACTGCTTAACTTCCACCTCTATCATTTGGCTACCGCTAAATCAGTCACAGTTGAAAGACTGAGTCAACATGGTGACAAAGTGACAATGAAGCTTGCTGGATCTATACTAGACAGTGATCCAAATGATACAGGGCAAAGGGGCATCATTGGCATAAAGTCAGCTGTGGTCTCTACTCCAGAAGAAATTTTGGATTGAAAGCTCTTCCAGTACCACCTGGAGTCCTCTCTGCCAAAGAAGGAACTATCTTGAGCAGTCTGCTCTCCTTTCGTTGCCTCAACAAAATTCATTATCTGCATTGGCCTAGAGAAAGCTTCCTGATGTTTCTTCATGGAACTAAAAAGAATTAGCATGTAATTGGAATTTTTGTTGGCTGTTCAATGAAAAAAAAAATTATCAGAAAGTTTTTTTCTCTGACACATTTTTGAAAACCAAAAAACTCACATTGTTAAGACTTTCGAAAGAAAGGGGAGAAGTCACTGACAATTGCAATAAGGCAATTATTGGATAACTTACCTTCAGGGAAAGTGTTTTTGTAACTTCTAATTGGAGATTTAGTTAAGATCTGAATCAAGAGGGTTTATACTCCTTCTGTATATTATATTTTAATTGCTTTTTACAGTCTGGCTGAAAGTGCCACAAGGTATAGAGTTATAATTTGAAGATACTCTAAATTTTCCTTTGGGAAGTGTGAAAAGTCAGCAGCAGAGGGGAGCAGAGAGAAGGCAGTTCTCCAAAGGAACTGCCTCCATCCCGGCAGATGCCTCTGGGAATTAAGCACATTGCTTCCTTTACCAATTTTAAACTTGTCCCTCTGCTGGAACAGCTGTTGCATTATTTGAAGGTGCATTTTTCCTTCTTTCCTGGTCTTTTCTCTCACTTGTTTTACACGATCAGCTGAGAGAGAATGCCTTAAGAACTGTTAAGGGCAAAAACGTACCTTGGGCTTCATGCAAATGAGAATCAGGCTCTGCATTTTAATGACCAATGCCTGTAAACTTTCTGCCTGCTCATTAGCAGAAAGATGTGTCAAGCTACAGAAGCGGTATGGATACTGACAGTAAATGAGTTTCCGGGGGGTTTGGTCTGCATCTCCGATTTCCAAACATTTCAGTTGCTCTTTGCAGACTGTGATATGATACAGTAGTGATGATACGAGCTGGGTTTTGCAGAAGCTACTGTAAAAGCTATAACTTTTTATAGTGAATCACAAGTTCTTACTACAGCTAGCAAGCATGCCCTCAGCACTTCCATAGCCTGCCATAAAAAAAAAAAAAAAATAACCTGCATGAAATTATTCTCTATTAAATTGTTAGATAACTTTTTATTAAAATAGTTTGAAAGCTTCCTGGAAATGTTAAAATAAAATACCAAGATTACTTTTAATACTGGACTGTCTCTTTGTAAGGTCATAGTTTTGGAGGATAACCCGTTTTACAACCAGATGCACTGCTGAGAGAGGGAGCATGTAATAGTGTTAGTGCTGTACAACCTGGAATGCCTTATAACACTTTGGTGTGCCTCAGCAAAAATTCATTCCAGAAGAATTCAATCAGTTCTTGGGAGAACTTTCTGATGTGAAAAAATAATTGAGTGCCTGACATCTAGCTTTATAGGTCAAACACTGAAAAGGCAATATCTCGGCAATAAATTGGGATGAAATTGTCGAATTTTAGTCGTGAGGTAAGTTTGCGGTTTCGTGGAACAGATGGTTTGGATGATGTGGGTTTCAGAGAGAGTTTTCCATTAGGACAATAGCAAACCAAAAGCAATGTATTTGTGGGTTTTTTCCCAGCTTGATAGATTTTAAATGAACCATTTTATACCAAGCCGAGTACTCCAAAAGCTAGCTGACCTAGAGCTAGAGCTAAACTCAAGAAAGGACAAACCTCTTTTTGAATCAACTTGTCTATGAGTGGTTTTTCTACAGGAAAAAAAAAACCAGCTTGATAGATTTTAAATGAACCATTTTATACCAAGCCGAGTACTCCAAAAGCTAGCTGACCTAGAGCTAGAGCTAAACTCAAGAAAGGACAAACCTCTTTTTGAATCAACTGTCTTGTTCCACACCTATGAGTGCTTTTTCTACAGGAAAAAAAAATAGTTCTAATAAAAGAATTATCTCATTCTCACAATATGGCCTGTTGTATACTCATAAATGACTGTGGCTATAGCACGTACATTAACTTAATTGCAAGTGTTATCTACCCTCTAATTTTGCTGACATACATTTTGATTGATGGGTTGGTAAAAAAAGTCTTAGCAATCAGGTATTTTATAGGATTACTCTAGAGACTTTTAAACAAGTGGTGATCTAATGCTGTCACAAGGCGTTATCACACAAATAGTAGCTTTAGCATCTTCCTTTGACAGGATTTCATGTTCGCTTTACTTTGTTCCTTCTTAGGAAAGGGAACAAATAAAATATTTACTAACTTTTATTTACAAGCTTATATGGGATTTCCACCTTTACTGATGCTATCTATTTATGATTCTGGAGAAAAACAAAACAAAACAACAAAACGAAAACACAACAGGAGGGAGTTGCATGGCTCCAAATGAGCCCTTGCATTTGCTTTACTCAGAATTTGCAACAGTGATATAAAGAAAAAAGAGGTTTTAAACCACAGCTGTGTTTAAGAAGTGTCTGCAAAACATTGTTTTTAAGGTTAAAAAGCCAACTTACACTCTAGATTCTTGGGACTGATCATGTCCGGGAAAAACAACCACCAGTAGCAAACCAACCTTTGCCCAGCATCCTGTTGCACAATCAAATGGTGGAATATAGCTAACGCGCCTTATATTAGTGAAATATCACATATCTGCTGCTCAGAGGTAGTTCCAATCCTACTCTGCAGAAATCCAGAAGGGTGAAGAGCACGTTTGTGTCTGCCTCCTGCCACAAAGGAGACATTCAGACATATTTGACACTGCTGTTACTAAGTCATGAAAGCAACAGCATGTTGGTTATTTGTGCTTTTCTATATTCAAAAAACCTGAAAGTAAGGAATAAAGGAAGCTGCTTAAAGCAAAGACATCAGCACAGACTATGAATGCAGAAGACAATCATACTCAGGTCATGTATTAGTCACCTTGACAATCACACTGAAAGGCCATAATAGCCCAGATCAGGAAAATCTTCTAAAATTCCATCTAGGATATGAAGAATATTTAATCAATGAAAATTTTGCATAGGTCCAGAAAGGTGATCCTGTGCTTTTAGGAAAAATGTTGTTTCTCAGTCTTTTTTTGGCACAATTTTTCTGTTTTCTTCGGGCCGTCAGGATGATCTGACATAAGTGATTTGAGCATTTGCTATTCCATGTTTGCAGCTTTGATCTTCTAGTGAATGTGAGATTATAAACTCACTTTGATTTGTGCCTACTATTGCTTTGTACTGTGCTTATAATGAAGTTGTCATTGATCCTTATGCAAGTTTAAATGTGAATTTTGACAGGACAGCCACCATAATACCATATGTGGGGGGTTTTTTCTGTTCCACTACTTAAAGCAATTACTCTGCCTTTTCTTGAAAAACATTTGAAACCAATGGAAAACACCACACATTTCATTTTCTTAACCATATAATTTTCTTAACCTTCAACAGAGGAGGCTGTTTCTTCTCCTTTGAGATTAGACTAACATTCAGGGTTCACAATTGTGACTTCTTTCTTGCAACTCCGACTGCAAAAACAGGCTAGGAGAACAACGTGGCAAGTCTTTTAAAAAAAAAAAAACCCTCAATTATTTTCCAGAA
>NW_010105603.1:0-19531 GCF_000699245.1 Pterocles gutturalis | reverse complement strand
GTGTCTCCGCCCTTCCCAGAGCTGCTGGGAATTGCTCGTTCAAAGGGAGATCAGACCATTGTTGTAGTCTGGTGGGCTCGGTAATGAAGTGAAATTACCTGCATGATCAGACTAGCCAAAAGTAGGAGATAAAGGTTGCGTTGCAGGGTATGTTTGGTCATTTGTTTAGCTTTCTTTCCCAGCCCTTTCTGCTTCACAATAAACTTGGCCATATGGTCACGCTCGCCGAGTATCTGACAGGAATCTCTGATTGCATCCCACTAACAAAATGAAATGTGCTTTTTACTGCTCAGTGTGAATAGCAAGCAAACTATGAAAAATGGGCCACTTGACAGATGCAGCACTGTCTTGGGAGCTGGTGGCCAGTAAGAAATATCGAGGTGGGGGGAGCCATGACAGGCAGCAGGTTCAGTGCTGGGGGGAGTGCTGACCTGACCTGATTGTGTCCAGCAGTGAGAGCAGTTCTGCTTCAGTGCAAAGCCATTCAGAAGGAAGCTGCTTAGGCAACAACAGATGGTACAGCAAGCAGCTGGTAGGGAATACTTGAAAGAAACTGTACCCTGTTTCATAACGTGTTCGTGCCTTTCATTTTTCTGTTAGTTAGTTTTGCTGTCTTCTGAAAGCACTATGTAGGAAATGGTATCCCCTAAAAGGCTCTGGATGAGGAGTTTTTTCATTGTTGTTTGCTGCTCCTTTAAAAAAATTGCATTCAAATTTTGTGCTACTCTGTGTAAAGATGAAATTTGTGCTATCCCAGGAGTACAGATGAAAAGACTTAAAAATGCTGCTTTTAACCACACAGGAAAACAATTACATATTTGAGGAAAGGGCACTGAGAGGTTAAACAAAAAGTTGGGCATAGAGGAAAGCTGATGGCTATGGAACAACACAGCAAATTGTTTTTAACATGTTACCCAGCAGAAGCTCTTATTCAAGTTAAAGTAACTTTAAACAATTATATTCCCCTGTTTTGAAATCCTTAGGTTTAGACCTTGAAACCCCTTACATACCCTTCTCAGCAGAACTCCTCGAAGCTTAGTCACTTTCCCGTACAATTGAGGATTTTGTGCTCAAATGTTTTGTTCAGTTACTGAAAAATGAAAATTCAACTCTACTCCTCAGCAGGTGTAAACTGTTACATGGCCATAAACTGTTGGAGAGTTGCAATAGTCTGTATCAGCTGCCTATCCTCACCGTAGGCCATCTCCCTGACCTCTAGGAAAAAGCAGAGTCTGGAGCCCTTTATTCCTTTGCTCCTTCGGCCAGAAAATTCAACAGTTGGGCTTCTCCACAAAAAGCTGTGCGTTAGCTCTGACCTGAAGGGACCATGTCTTCAGAAGAAAGGATAGTTTGCTCCCTGTGCCCATTCATTCCTCAAACTCTTTGTTGGGATGGTCAGCAAAGATGCCACTTGTGACAGTGGTTTTCTATAATATGGACACCTGCCCACTAGGAAACAGACTGAGACCACCAACTCACTTCATATAAACTAGCAAACAGCTGTCAGATGGTAAACAATTTGTGGTCACTATTGTTCCTGGCTGGATTAGATCCAGTGACCCAGAGGTGAACAGCTCATATCCTGTTACCAAGGTCTTGTGTGGCAGCTCGGTAAGCAGCTACTGCATTTTATGTTTAATTGGAAAGTTTAAATTGCAGGTACCAGTTTTATATATTATTGTGCATTTCAAAGTTGCTTGCATGTTTGGCTTTTTTCAGTTTGTACTGTTCAATTTGTTTGTTTTGGTTTGTTGGTTTTGTTTGTTTGTTTTTTTCTGATCTTTTCCAGTTTCTCAACCCAGAAGGGCACCAAGCAAGAAATGCATCAAAAAATGTCTAATTTTTTTAGCTATCTATTTTAACCTGATCAGAAGTAATGTTTCTTTGCTTATGGGCAATACAGATACATACATATAAAATCAGCTTTTATTAGATTTTTAGAAAGAAAAGGTTTTAGCTCCTTGATTTTCAGGGAAGGTTTCCCACTACGAGCAGAGGCAGCTGTTGTCGGGCTGTCTTCCTGAGCATGCAGACAGCTTTGTGTCCTTGTCACAGCTCTAAACTTTGTCAAACTGTGACAGAATGAAAAGCCGTCTTTGATGTGTGTTTTTATTTTTGCTATCCATAATCATGTCAGCATTAATGAAATTTGTAACAGCAACACTGGAGTCGTCCCCAGCATGTGTGAGAGGTAACTTAACTCATATCATATGATGGCTTGGGAGATAAAAAGCAGGCTTTTGAAGTGCTTTGTTGTTTTTATTTTTTGTAACTTTTTTGCATTTGTAGACCACAGTCTTTTATCTTTGATTTTTTTTTTCTTTTTCTTTTTTAAGCAAAACTGAAGAACTTAGTGCTATCTAATTCTCATTGTGACAGAAATGGCTGAGATTGTCACATTGCTTTTGGATTTTCCTAGAATGTAGTACTGCTAAAGAGAGATTGAAGTTGGTTAAATCTTCACATTGGGATGGGATGATATTATATCCAGACGGTGTCCTTTTCTTGAACATTATAGTGGAGGAGAAGAAGTATAGAGTGTCCACCTGGACACTGGGAGAAGGGAGATGGTAGGGGGAAGGGAGATAGTAGGGCGCAGGCTGTCTTAACCTGGGCGGACACAACCGTCACTCTTCCATATTCAGCAGAGTAAATGCTGTGTGACCTAGACGCAGCATGGAATTTTTGGTGGCGTGTAGTCCAGTGCTGGCATAGATCATGTCTGATTACATGATAAAGATGATAATTTTTCATTGAGCTGTTCCACAGTCCATTGAACAACCATGCAATCTCTTTAAGACGCTGATTGCTTACCACTGTGTTCTAGCTCTTGTAAGCTTATCATTTCTCAACAGATTTTTTTTTTGGTAGCTCCATTTCAGTCACTCCCTATGAAGTCTTTATTTTGCATAGTTACATAAGTGATCAGACGAAAATTATTGCAGGTAGCTAAAGCTTTTTTGTAATGTAATCCTTACGGATTTCTGAGAGTTTATTCTTAGCTTCATTAGAATATCGGATATATCAAATATATAATAATGTCTTACAGTCAGTAGTTAATAAATTCAGAGATCAACCATGTAAACCAATAGCAGTTCTGACTCTACAAGTGGACAGCATTTTAAAAGTTTAAAGAAGTGCACATGCCAAGGAGTCCCGTTTCTTGTACTGACTAAACATAAACTTCAAGGACAGTGTTTTGCACTTCCTCCCAGCAAACTCTGACAGTCAGGCCTAGAGAATGGCAATTCTGAGGAAGGTGCTGTCTTCCTTGCTCTTCTGTCGGGACGCTAACTAATGCTGTCTGTGTGCAGGAAGACTATATTCTGTTACTGACAAAGAGCAGCACAGACAAGCTCAAACATCTGAGAGAACGTGAAGTCAGAACTCCCTAGAGAGGAACAGGAAGCTTTAAATCAAAAGGCCATTATTTTTCTGTGCCCAAGAAGAGGCAGGGTAATCTTCATATTTGCCAGAGAACTTCAGCAATTTATCTCAGTTTCTTTAGAGGAGGTTTCGATTCTGTGTGAGTGGTACTTGGCTGCTATGTTTTGTTGTCACGAGGTCTATGCTCCTTTGTCAATGAAAGTGGAAACTGTCATGGGTTTCATGAGGTACTACCTTCTGCTACATGGTAGGTGTGAACACTTCTAATCCTGGTACACAGTTACAACAGGGAGCCAAAGCTCTGGCTGGCTGGCATATCTACATGCTATTGTGATGATCTGAAAGTAGTTTATTTTGTAGTTTTTGAGTAACACTCGTATACATGTGTAATAGAGATGCACAGGGGAACAGCACAAGGAGAGACTACGTGAGGAGGTGGAGTAGAAGGAAGCCCTTAACAGCAGTCAGAGTTGAGGGAGGTAGGCTATGTGGGATGACAAGGAGAAAGGTATGAGGACAAAGACCCCTCCTGGTTCCCATCCCGGCACGGAGAGGGTGCTAAAGGAAGGTAAGGCAAGGTGCCTGCAGCTCTCCCCAGCACTTGCCCAGGGTGGAGCACATCCTGTAGCGGGGGGCCTGTCTGGCTTCCTTGCAAGTATGGGCTGTTCCTGGCTTTCTCTGCAAACTGCTGCTTTTGGGTTGATTGATAAAGGCTGAGATTTAGGTGAACACACTGGGATACTAATCTCAGTCTTTGGTTTTGCATGGTTGCTGAGCCATGAAGTGTTTTATTTCCTATTTTGCTTTGGTTCCTGTTGTGGTGTTAACAGGTATTGCAAATTGCAGCTGTTGCCTGCATTGGCTGTTGCTCAGGCCATAATGTAAGCGTTGTAAGGGGTCCTGATCTACACATCTGATTTATCAAAAAGGGTCAACATCTTTTGGAGGGATGAAATGAAAACATTGTTTGTGTGAGGTGACCATGACTATTAGAGGTAGAATTTTGTTGCTTTGAGTTGTCACTGTGGAAAGATTGGGCTGGATTGCTCTAATGCTACACATTTATATGGAAAAATGAAAAAGATGCTGTTGCTTTTTTCAAAACAGAAGTTTGAAAAAACAAACAAAAAAGCACTTAAAAACAAAGCAGAAGTGTGTGCTCCGCCTGGCAAGTGCTCAAGTGGCAACACTTTAAGGCCCATAGTCTTCAGAAGGGAGGTTCTCTATAAAATTTTGCTCCATTCATGCACCTCAGGATTCTCACAGTGGAACTTAGGCTCCAAAACCAGTAGGTATTTCTGGAAATCTGGGCTTTGGTTTCTCAAAATCTGTCCTCCCCATCGGTATGCAAGCATTTTTATCCCAAGGGTTTGGCTCTCATAAATGTTCTTCAGAGAGAGCTCCCTCTCTACTTAGGTACTTGTTACACAGTTGCACACAAAGTAACTATTGAGTGGTCAATAGAGGTAGTGTTCATGTCTGAGAAAAATAACAAAACCTCAGGCTAGATGATACAATTCCAGTAACCTGAAATGAAACATTTTAAGATTTTCTGAAAAAGAAATATTTCATGCCTTTTGAGCAACCAGACGGTAAATTAACAAGCACTGATTTTTGACTGTCACTCATGGCTTCATTTAGGATTGATCTCTTAGTGTAGCAGAGGACAGACTTACTCCTGAGACTGCTCCTTGTGGAAGGGACTGTAGTTCCTGGTGGTGCATTCCGGAGTTCTTTATAAGCATGTTGATGTAATGTGATGTAAATTTTGAATGCTAATTGTGAGAAGGGTGTAGGTAAGACAGTGACATTCACAGTAGAAATAAGTATGAGAGCTGAATGACCCAGTAGCTTTGAAATTGTTAGTAAGTCAGTGGAAGGAAATCTGTCAGAAATTGTTCCAGTGAAAACAAATACGGCTTCACTCTTATGTCACTGGAGGGTGCATCAGTGTTGTGCAAATGTACACTAGAAACAAGCAGTTCTGTTCTTCTGGGTGCTTCTCTCTTAAGTTGCACCAAAGCATTTTAATGTGTGATGATTGAAACACTGGGGACTCTGACCCCAGTGCTTGGTAATGGGAGCTAGAGCCTTTCACCTCAAGGTCATGAGTTCAGGTCTGCCTCAAGTTGAGGATGACTAAAACTAGTTGCCATCTGACAGCTGTTCATTGCTCTTGGGGTAGGGAAACATGGTGGTCCTTACATAGTTCTTAGCAACCCAGTGTCCATATTGACAATACTGCTCTCTTCAGGCCCTTCAGAAGAGCAAAGAATTTAGTACCTTGACCAGCTTTCATTCACATCAGTGGGGAATTTCAGGTGGAGCAGCAGCAAGTTTAACAGTACATGATGCTGACTTGCTCAAGCCAGATCTCACATGTTCTGGCAAAGAGTAAAGAGGGAAGCCTGTGGATATTGGGGGGGGGGGAAGACATTTTCCTCTTTTCTGAAAAAAAAACCAGGTATTTAACAAGATGTTAGTGTTGCGCAGCAACAAAGGTGTTGTCAGTAAAACTGTCTCATCTTGAACACTGGCCTCCAAACATATTCTTGAGAATTAGAAACTGATACATTAAGCAAGAAATGGTGCCAGGACACTGGTGTTATAACTTTGTTGTGATTTTCTTTTTCCTTTATTTTTAATTTGTTAGCTAAATTGTACAGATGGCTTACTATCTCTTTTCTAGTAGGCAGACACCCAGAATCTGATGACTACTGGAAGGATAGTGTACAAATGGCTGCAGTGTGTAACCACTGACCATGAGACAATATACTAATCTGTTATTTGTATCAGCATTTTGGCTTGTAGGAATTTGTGTACACCAACTCAGCTGTCTAGGCACTAAATCATAAGGAATCATGTAATAAAGGATTGAATGCCATCAAGTGGCATTGATATATTGAAAAAGGAGAGTGATGTGTGGATTTTGTCACCAGAATATTGAAGTGAAATAGTTCTGTCTTTGATATGGAATAAAATGGGAAGCATCAGTAGTGTATGCCATACATACAATTTAAGTCAGTAGTATTTTGACTGTAAAATGTTATTGTCACCAAATATAAGGAAACAAAGTCTATAAAGGAAGACCACAAAACTCCAGCATTTTGTTAATGGGTTGTATTTTCCATTACATCGTTTGTTCTATAGTGTGGAAATCCTATGATGACTATAATGAGTGATTTTTTTTTTTTTTTTCTTACAAGTGTAAGGAATGACTTTGTGCAGAGTGTGCAAGTGTTGAGCATAGTATTGCATATCTTCAGCACAATGAGGCCAGAGGCTTCAGGTACATTTCAGCAACATTTTTAGTGGTTTCCCCACCAGCTGTGGATAGTCTGGGGGGAAAAAAAAGGCAACAAGAGCGCTTGATTTTTAAAAAGTGCATATTCAGCTGATTCTGCTGATTGTGGAGGCTTAAGATCTCTGGTTATGGCAGCCTTCAGTAATCTTTGCAAACTTTCAGTTAGTATAGATGAAAACTTAACTGGTGGAAATGGTTAAATTTTTTTTTTTTTCTTTGCCTTTTGTTCTGTATTACTTCTGATGTGTTGAAAGGCCATGGATGTATGCACTTGCTTCTGATTTATCTGTATGTTTTCACATAATCTGACTTTGGCAGTCAATTTTCCTTTGCAATCTGCATTTATAATTTCTTTGTACCTGAGTGTTACATTGTATAAAGTATCTACATTTCCCTGTGGAATTATCTTTACCCTATTCTGCTGAAGAAATGTACATAATGGACCCATCAAAGAAATAATTAAATGATGTAATGCCTTAAGAAGAATGCAGAGCAGATCTGCTGCTGGGTCCTAGAATGTGCACCCACCTTCTGTGATGGTTTTGCTATTCCTGTTTTGAATGTTAAAAGGGGAAAAAAACCAGCTTCTGTTCTGTTCTGACTGACTTGTGTGATGCAGTTTTGATTAGCTAAATCTGCCTGGTTCAGTGAAGTTAATGTGGTTTGACAAGACCTTGATTAGGAAACAATCATTTCTGTTGATAGTAAACAGTTGGTCACTTTCAGGAGAGATAGGAATGTTCCCCTTTGTCTTGCATGAAGTATGATTTGTTGCTTCAAGTCCTGGTTAAATTCAAAAGGAAAGTGTGGGTGGAATGGGAGGGAATATAGTACCAGGAGTAAAAGTTTGTGGTAGACTCCACAATACTCATAAAATTGGGGCTTTATTGTCTTGGCTGGCATTGAGAGACAAAAGAAGGAGAGAGACATTTTGTCTTTGGAATTACTTACAGTGTAAAGGACTGCAAAAGAAAGCTCTGGTTCCAAGACATACACATTAGGATAACTCTGCTCCCTACCTGCACCCCATATTTCTGTAAGATGAAGCAAAATTTATTAGCGTACCTTAGACTACTGCTTGCTGAACAAAGAAGGCAGTGAGCCATGAATGTGAGCCTGATAATTGAAAGTATTTTTAGGGTTTAATTCTTGATAAAAATTAACAGCGGCTTTTTGCTACCATGCATATGCAGGCTCAGTGATTGTATCTTCTCTCACTGTAGTAAGAGGGATGCTAAGAAGGTATAAAGGGACTCAAGGTGAGGAAGTTGTACTTTGATTTTTATGTTTTTCTTACTGTGAGCTAGTCACTGTTACTTGGTGTGAAGGAGGTAATGCCACATGTGATAGGCTGAAAAAATGGAGTGTGTTGTGGAAACACTTATTTCTTTAAAGAATTTTTGAACTAGAAATTATGCAATGCTTCATGCCAGAATGACTGTATGGTTTAATTGTTGAGGGTCTCATACTGACAGCCTTTACCATGTAGGGGCCTAGCTTCTTGCCTGGTGGTCCTTTTAGCCCCAGAGGGGTTATGGGTGGATCGAGGGCCCAAGTTATTGAAAAAGTGAATGTCATCTCCCACACTGCCGACTGGCTACAGATTGGTCTTCTGTTATATGACCTGGGAAGAGATAGATGTACATGCCTAATTTCTGCTCACACTGTTGCAGAACTAAACTTTGGCAACAATTCAGATCACCAGTGCCAAGCTGACTGGGACTGAAAAAAATTTAACAAATTAGACCAGGTCTATAGGTTGGATTTAGCAGAGCAATAAAGGTAATAAATTGTAAGGGATGGAAACAACATGTTGGTGGTATTCTTGTCCTCCTCCTCTGGATGTGGTCTTGATTCAGCTAGTGGGCTGAATTAATTGACCCCGCCTCCCACATGTATTTTCTAGAGAGTCTACAGGGGAGGTTATATAAAGTATATGAACTCTAACTAAATGCGTTTTTGTAAGAGGGAAGATAATTTTCCATTCTCATGTAATATTTTCTGGCAAGGCAAATTAAATATGTCTTCCTCTAGAGCCTGTCCACTTTGCAGTCTCCCTCTGCCTTTTTGTTTTTTTCTTGGTGTGTGTTTTTTTTTTTTTCCCCCACAGTCTTTTAATATGGAGCATGCTTGTCAGCTCACATGGGTCTGAAAACAGATATTGCGCATGAATGATCTGCATCACAGCATGTTATGCAGGTACTGGACCACTGGGGTAAATTAGCTGTGGACAGTCCTTTCTGCTACACTCAAAACTACATCTTTTTATGTGAACATGGTATTTTTTCTTTTTTATTTAAGGCTGAAAGAAGTACTCACGCTCACTCTTTTCCTTCTCTCTTTTTGTAACTGAAGAGAAACATTCTCCTTCTGCCTTTGCCAGATTATTTAGGAGAAGAGTGTAAATTAAATCCATTTATCTTGAAATGTGCTATTGGAGCAGACTGTTTATACAAATGTAAGAAATTGTAACATAGTATTTGGTCTGGTCTGGGAGGAAAAGGTTTTTCTTTTTTCTTTATTTTTTTTTAATTTTTACATATGGGATATTGGTTATAATGTAGAAGAAACTGTTTGAGGCCCCAGTTTGCGCATCAAGGTTTTAGTGCAGTAGAGGTAATGGTATTTTAATAAGGAATATGATTTTTGTTGCAATGTTACTAAAATAAGGTTGTTATTAGTTGTAGAGTTACACTGTGATCAGTTTGAGACAGAATACTCCATGCACATGGTCAAATTTTTTCTGACTGGAGTGTACTCATCGAGTGAATACAGAATAAACAGTTACTGGCTAATATAAAGCTGTTGATATTTATCCATCAGTTGGTGGACGAGTGAGTCGGGAGTTAAATTACACACGGCAGAAGATTGGAGAAGAGGCCATGTTTAACCCCCAGCTCATGATCCAGACTCCACAGGAAGATGGTGCTAATGTACTAACAACAGAAGCACTCCGACAGCACCTTGACTCTGCGCTTCAAGCCAGCAGAGTACATGTCTACATGTATAACAGGTAAGGGGAAAGGCAAAACTTTTCTTGATCATCTGTAACATCTAAAAAGTGGGCATATTCTTCCCTCCATGTATTTTTAAATGGTTAGCACTTCAGAGCCTGTCCCTTAGGGCTGTGTTTTGATTTGAATGTCACTGGTTTTTGATACTTGACGTTGTGGCATGACAGCAGTAACAAGTTGGCTTTTAACAAATAAAATGGGGTAAGTGGTGCTGGAAGAGATTGAGAATGTACCCCTATGAGCAGTGCTACAGTATCGAGTATTTGTCTTGAGAAAGGAGTGATTGATGTCTGTGCTCTTAAGCATAGGACCTTATGGATGCAATTCCTTACATTGAAAATCCATCCATATTAGGGTTGAATTCACTCACTGACACCATCACGAGGTACATAGTAACTATGAACAGTGACACGTGTTACTATCTTTCCACTAGTTTGGATATAAAGGGAAATGCAGGCATGTGGGAAACGGCAGTGGGTGGAATAATAGCTGTTTAATAACATAGACACAATAGAGTTGGCCTTCAGAGTGTCTGTGTGCATGTACTGAAGGGTGGGAGTTGTGTTGTCCAACAAAATAATAAAGGTGCACCTTTCTAAGGTACCAGCTTTGGGCTAGTGAGATGTCTCCCTGAAAAGTGGTTTCTCCAGGGTTACTGCTTACATGATGATGTGTCTAGGGGTGCTGCCTGTGAGGCATGAAGCCCTCCGTCTTTCAACACATCTTTTCAGCACATCCATCTGATGCTTCAGTGAACTAATGGCGAGGATCCAATTATCTTTGCCCAGCTCCTGCCTTGTCTAAGGTGTTAGAAGTCATGGCAGTGGGAGTTGTAACACAGGTGAAAAAGGAAGGCAGAAGTCCTAATGGTTTCTTTGCTCCTGCATGTGTGGGTCAGCTGGGAATATTCTAGTCCTCTGAGCTGGAGTGGGCTTCTCTCTCACTTGTGTCACTGAGCGATATCTTAAGTCACAAGTGATCACATTTATACAAAGACATATTTCTGTCCCTTTAACATGTGTTGACTAGCCTGTTCATCCAAAAGCAGCTCCATAATTTTTAAAGAGTTTTATAGAGGATGTGAGAATAACTGAACAAGCATCTAGTCTGTAACTAGAAAAATAAAGGCTTTTGCTTTTTTTGTGAGGTGTAGTATATCTCTGCTAAACAGTACTTGCTTTTTTCAGTGATTTGCTGCTTGAGGATGATATGTGTGTATGAGTTGCAATTTTAAACATCTGTTACATTTTTAGAATAACTTTTCAGTAATGGTGGAAGAAAAAAAATATTTGTTCTTTATTTTTCTTACAGACGGTGGAAATTGGAACATTTGTGTTACAAATCAGGAGAACTCATCACAGAAGCAGGTTACATGGACCAGGTATGTGTAGCAGGCATTTAGTTATAAGATTTGTGTATTCTCATGATTCAGCTTGTGCTGCTTTGAATATATTCTAGTATAACTGTGTTTTTCCCCTTTCTGATTTTGACAGATCATAGAATATCTTTATCCTTGCTTAATTATTACTCCTTTGGACTGCTTCTGGGAGGGAGCAAAGCTACAGTCAGGAACAGCCTATCTATTGTAAGCATGTTTTTTTATAACTTCATGGTCTGACTGATTTTAATTGTATAACTGTGTGTGATTTTTCAGTTGCATTCCCATTGTTTATTCAGATTCTGTTTAACAGAAAAATAAAAGATAAAGTGGAGTGTCTCTACAGAAAATATGCATGGATTTTTTTAATTGAATAAAGATTTTCCTGTTTCTAAAAGATGGTTTGTATGCATTGATTTAAATCCTATGCTATTTTTCCCGTTCTGCTAGCATGCAAAATAAAATGTAAGTTCTGAATTCAAGCTTTAAGAATTTTATGGCTTTTTTTGGGGGGGGAGGGGGATGAAAGAAACTTGTTTCTGATGGGGTTTTTGTTTGTTTGTTTTTTCCCATAAAATATAAAAACACTGATTGTCTGTGAATTTTATTCCTAAGAAAACATCTTGGGTTAAATCTCAGGTCTTCCTGAGGAATAAAGAAAAAATCCTTTGCTTATGAGATCATTAAAGAAACCATATAGTATCTTTTATGGGTGGTTTCTCACAGTTTACAAGTGTGATATTATATGCCCTGAATCCTTTAAAAAGTTAATTGTTAAGCTGTGCAGGCATTTTCTGTTAATTATGCAAGAGTTAGCATTTGAGTTATTGTTTCTGTCCTGGTTTGCATGTCTCTGTAAAAGCAATTTGCAATTGCCATCTCCTAACCGTTAGTGTACAGTTTTAGATGGGGAAATAAGGGGGTTTGTGTTTTCTGGTTGGGAGATTCGGAATAATGACTTAAGCCTGGTTAAGCAGATACAGTGTGGCTTGAACCACAGAATAAGGCAGCCAAATGCCTTTCTAGTCTGTCAACATCACAAATTCAGAAGTGGGGGGTGGGAGAAGTGACAGTGATAGTGGTGACAGCCATGGTAGCAGGAAAGCTTGATGGTTGATATTCAAGCTGCCAGGGCATTTGAAGGAGCGCAGAATTGTTATAGATAAACAAAGATCAGCTATATTGATTGATTACATTTGCAAGATGATTATTAGACTAGCAAGAAGTAATCTGATACTATGAGAAAGGCTTTCTTTTCTCAGCCTCCTCTCTTCTTTCCCTCTCCCCTTCCCCCCCTAGTTCTTTGAAGCAGCAGTTGACTGCTTTTTTGTTGTTTAGGTGCTTGGTGATTTGTTTTGCTTTCCTTCTAAATTGAAGTATTTTTAGCATATGACTATTCTGTTTTGTTCTTACAATAACTTTGTAAGAAATTAGTATTTTTGTTAAAATTACAACTGGGCTGCAAGAGAAAGTCATAAACAAATATAATTAAAACATGCCTTACATTTTATGAAACAACCTTACCAGAAAAGGTGTTAACTTGTAACAGAAAATAACTCAATTATTTATGCAAATACTGTTTTTTAAAGTATGTTTGTTTCAGTCCTTCTTTTGTCTTTTTGTGTATGTGTCATTTGCTTCTGGTTTGTCTTGCAGAGGGAAGCCTCCTTTGCAGTGGATCAACTTTGACCCCTTAGAATTCTTGGAAGAGTTAAAGAAAATAAACTACCAAGTGGAGAGCTGGGAAGAAATGCTGAATAAAGCAGAGGTTGGTCATGGTTATATGGATCGACCCTGCCTGAATCCTGCTGATCCCGATTGCCCAATCACAGCTCCCAATAAAAATTCCACCAAAGTAAGTTTGGTTGTCCTTGTGCATATCTTTTCAAGGGAGGCCAGGCCAGGGGTGGAGTGGGGAGGTCAGAGGGAAAAAGGTGCCATTGTCTTCCAAGCAATATGTAGCTCGTTGTCTTGAGTGCTGTCATTTTTCTGTTCCTGTTATATGCTGATAGCCCACAGTCACGAACTTTCCCTCATTCTGTGATGCAATGCTTAATCCGGTGTATTTAGAGTGAGAAGACAGTTGTCAGCTACTGGTTGGTTGTGGCGATATCTTGATGTGGCATTTCAGCAAACCTGATGCCTCAGACAGACATAGTAACAGCTGGAGTACGGCTGCTGCTATACACTCACACAACACAGCAAAGCCTTCCTTCAAGTAGCGCCAGTTTTGTTGATTTTTATGAAGAATTTGAAGTCACGGGCCCCAATTTTACGTATCCCTTTATCAATCACATCAGGCTTTGGAGGAATTGCTGTCTGGGCAACAGGTATCCTTCTGATTTGTTCAACTTGATTTGCTGAATACATTTCTCTTTGTAGACTTCCCGGATCACCTTTAATATCTGTTATTCTAGTACACTGGGTGTTAAATAGAGGTATGAGTTTGTCTGAAGTTATGAAACTGATCAATTGCTTCCTTACAACTTTTTCTAGCCTCTTGATGTAGCCCTTGTTTTGAGTGGTGGATGCTATGGACTGTCAAGAAAATACATGCATTGGCAGGAGGAATTGATTATAGGTGGTACAGTCAAGAACGGTTCTGGTAAACTTGTCAGGTAAACAAATGTTTAAAGAAAATTTCAAAGCTTTTCTTTGTTAGAGTTTGGGGCACAGGGGAGGATCATGCAAAATATACTACTCTTCATGCGTATTATGAACCCCAGTTTAGGATGACAAGCCTCAAGAGAAGAGAATTTAAAAGAGTGATGAGACAGTTGTTTAAATTTAAGGAGGTGTCTGTGCTTCCTGCTTCTAACATCAGAATGTTAGTGTACGTTGCTCAGAAAGAAAGCTTTTTCCTGGTAACTTTGTTGTTTAGAGTGTACGTATAAAGCATTAAACAGGGTTTAATGCACTGAACACCTTTGATCATGTTTGAAATATGATCAAACGAAAAAGGGAAAAAAATAATTTATATAGTGTGCTCATTCATTTGACATCTCAGAATTCCAAAATCGCCACAGAACTTTTTGTTCAGGATCAATACAGAGAAAAGTCTATTTTTATGTCCCTACATCTTGAATACAGTTTTGAGTGATAAACCCCTTTTTCTCAGACTTCTTGAAGTCATGGAACACTGGACTTCAGTGGGGAAAAAACCTGTGAAATAGAATTGTTCTGAAAAATGTAGGCCATACCAAACTAAATGAAGCATAATTGTTACATATTTAAGACAGAGAGCTTTTACTAGAACTTTTAATATGAATTTTGACCCTTTTTATATTCACTCTAAACATTGATAATTCTTCCAACAAGTAGCCAAAGAATATATTTTTAGTGAAAAATAAAATAATTCTTTAAGGTTCTAAAATTGTTGGATACAGTTGCATGCTGCGGAAATTCAGGATAGATAGTTACTGCCATTGTGTACTCCTCACAGCTTGTCAGGCATCACGAGTTTAATCTGGCATTTCTCTCCAAGGGATGACAAGACCAGGGTCTTCAAATGACAAATTGCCAGTGGCATTTAAAAGATCTCGTAGAAATAACTGTTCCTGTGGCATCCTCTCAGTAATCTATCTATCAATCATGATCTTTATAACTGATTTGTGGGGTTACATTCTCTGCTCTTGAAACTGATCCTATTGAAAATAATGGCAAAACTCTCATTAACTTCAGTGAAACCAGATTCAGCCTGAGTCATGCATAGACCGATATACCTGCACCAGATACACAGCAGAATAATTACACTCTGATCAATTTTAGTACAAAGAAATGCCCTATAAAATCAAGAGCCCCATTAGGGTCTTTCTTGGGACTTGATGCCATGAAAATAACTTCCTGAAAATGCTAATTTTATGTCTCGTCGTCCTCTCCTTTGTCTCCATGTCACAGTGCCCAGGCTTTGCAAACCATGTTTCAGTTAATGACTCCTAAGCAAATGTATGAGCACTTCAAGGGTTATGAATATGTTTCACATATCAACTGGAATGAGGACAAGGCAGCAGCCATTCTGGAAGCCTGGCAGAGGATGTATGTTGAGGTAAAACTGAAAATAACCCAGATATCATAGTATAAAGCCCTGCTAAGATCCACTGGCTTCTGTCACAGCTTTTTGCAGTATTTATTCAAGGAGGAAGATGCTTAAACCAGAACTGAGTCACTGCCTCCCAATTTTTAAGCTGATTTTTTTCCTCATTTAAGAAGCTGCTTGGTTATTCACATATCAGAATCAATTAAGGTTCTGGTCTTTGCTAGCTGACATTTTTGCTTTGCTGAGACTGAGAAGTAACCAAAGAACTAGCTGGAATTTAAAAGCTTTTGGTTGGCATGGTTATTCTAAAGGTGTCTGGAAAACATTAGCCACCCATGGGTTGCTTTCCCAGTAGCAGCCCGGGTGGGGGGGCTATGGGACAGTGCCTGGCCTCTGTGTCCCAAGCTCTGACCTCTGCTTCGCTGCTTCTGACCTCTGTGAATGGCCAGTCAGGGAGAAAGAGAAGCACCCTGAAGCGATGGCTGGCCTTGGGTTGAAAGCAAAACTTGTACTGCAGCAAATCCATGGCAGAGTTATGGGAAGAAGCCTCAAGTGAAATGTTTGGAATAGGCTGGGAATGCAGTAGCCATTCCTGAAGGATGCAAATTATTGTCTGATAATCAGTAGCTTGCAAGAAATAAATACCAAACACATTTGTGTATCATCAGCATAATCTGTGTAGAGTGGGAGCTTTTGCAGGAATGTTAAGGCAAAAGTAGTTGATTTCAGATGTGTGCTGTAGAAGACGGTAATTTAATTTTTTCTTCAGTCACACCAAGTTTTATTTTTCTTTGCATAGGTTGTTCATCAAAGTGTTGCACAAAACTCTACTCAGAAGGTGCTTTCCTTTACTACGACCACCCTGGATGACATCCTAAAGTCATTTTCTGATGTCAGTGTTATCAGAGTAGCTAGTGGCTACTTACTAATGGTAATAAAATAAATTTATTTGATTTCCTATGGTAGTAGAGCAAGGCTTAAATATCAGCTTTATTGTTACCAATCAGTAGTCCAGAACATTTTAGGCATATTAAAAATAAAAACTACAGTTTATAAGCTTTTGCCTCAGGCTTGTTACCTATTCCTCTGTGTAACATCTGTGGTGTGTCTATTCTGTTTAAAATTGTTTGTAAGGATGTGTATTTTGGGTGAGGAGAGATAGCTTTCAGAGAAGAATTCATTCTAATATTTTGCTTTTTTTTCTCCCAACTCCTTCTCCCCCCCACCCCCCACCTGCTTTAGCTTGCCTATGCCTGTTTAACAATGCTGCGGTGGGACTGTGCCAAGTCTCAGGGTGCCGTGGGGCTGGCAGGAGTCTTGTTGGTTGCACTCTCAGTGGCTGCAGGATTGGGCCTGTGTTCATTGATTGGAATTTCCTTTAATGCTGCCACAACTCAGGTATTTAGGAGACACAAGTCTGCTGTTAAATTATAAATACTCTGTTAGTAAATTAATGCAACTGAATCTTTGAGGGAAAAAAGCTGCAAAAGTGTTTTAGCTCTAGATTTTTACTTGTGCCTTTCTTCTATCTCATAGCTTATGCTGTGAGAAATTAAGTGATCATGCTACCAAATTATATTAAAGAAAAAGGCAGGTATCATGTAGTTTTTATAATTACTAGACTCTGGGTTAATTGGTTTTTCTGTGTCCCAATGTGAGTGGAGGCATCCAGTTGTACATAAGAAGCTGCAGGTTTTGTCTTGCAATCTGAATATACCAGGATGTTCAAATTCTGGCAATATTTTTAATGTAACTTGAATTATTATCAGATATTCTTTGTCTACCCAAAACTTGAATTGCTTTTGATGAGATTTTGTACCTGTAAATGGTATAGTGGAAGTTCCTCAGCAGTATTCCAGAATAAAAGTTAATAGCTGTATTGCGTCCTTTTGATTTTCATTTTACCCTTGGATTTGTGTACAGTGTAATGTAAAAGTTGCTTTAATTAGCCATTTAATGGCTAGCTGCATGGCAGATCATAAAACAACATTCTTGGTTTTTGTTTGTTTTGTTTCTCCCCCAAGGTTTTGCCTTTTCTTGCTCTTGGAGTTGGTGTAGACGATGTTTTCCTTCTGGCACATGCATTTAGTGAAACAGGGCAGAATAAGAGAATCCCATTTGAGGTAATGACAAAGTGGGGATTTGGGGGAAGATAAAACTAAAGCCTTCGTATAGGAAAACATACCTGTATCCAGAATTCATTAATAGTGATGAAAAAACCCCATATTTTTCTCAATAGCTTTTCCTAGGGTCTGGAAATTCTTATTTCTGTCAAAATAGGAAATTATGGCAATACATGTGATCCTAGAATGTTTTTGAATGTTAGCTTTTTTAAATACTGTCTCAGATTTATTTTGTCCTGAAATTTTAATTTGTAGCTGCCCTTTAGAGTCTAATCTACGTAACCCAAATTCTGACAAAAAATTCAGCAAAAGTTGATGTAAATTTAGGAACAAACTCAAATGCAAGTCTGACAATTAAATGATAGAATGCTTTTAATGGAAGAACACAAGAATGTTAAAGAGAAAAGAAAGAGGACAGCCTAGAAAACAAACGTTACTTTTTGTGTATTAACTGTTACCTTTACTTATTTGTTACGGCCTTAAATTTGAGTTATTTTTTTATATTTTTCTCTGGTTTTCTTTTCTGATGTTTATAATTGACCATGACATTTCAAAGCATAACATACTAATGTTATGAAATCTAAGATGTTGTTACTTTTATGATCCTTTCCTTTTATTGACCTTTTTACCCTCAGTACAAAGTTTCATATCCAAAGTACAAACCATTTAAAAGCAATGTATATTTGTCCATTTTGTTTTGTACAAGCAATGTCTTCCATGTGCTCTTTCCAGCTGGTTTGGCATGCAGGCACTACAGTCTCACTCTCCTATAACCTCCATATGCTTCAAAGTAGCCTCTTGGCTGGGGAAGGGGTCATGTGTTTATCTTGATTTCTCTGCAATTTTTGTGTGTGGTCCCTGGGTTTTGGGTTGTTTTGTTACATACTTCTTCAAGATCTGTAGTTTATATTATGCTTCTATGCTGTTAATACATGCTTATTTTGTCTGAGAACACCAAATGTCTCCTGGTAGAAAATACGTCCTACTTAATTACAGATGTGTTTGATACAGTCTCAGTACCCATTTAGTTTTGTGTTCTGAAGCTAGAATCAGCTTTGATGCTTTCTGCCCTCGAAAAACATGAGCATTTCATGTGTCATCTGCTTTTCTCGTGAACAGTAAACTTAGTATGTAATTTATTCTTGCATACTCACTAATGCACACTTGTATTCAGAATTTCATTGTAATAATTTTTCACTGTTACTGTAGGATGACCGCTTCATTTGCAGGACATCACCTTATTTGCTTGACTTTTAAGATACATCGTTTGTTTTGCAGGACAGAACAGGTGAATGTTTGAAGCGAACAGGAGCAAGTGTAGCCCTTACATCTATCAGCAATGTTACTGCTTTCTTTATGGCTGCCTTAATCCCTATTCCTGCTTTACGAGCATTTTCACTCCAAGTAAGTTTATATGCTATTTTGTTAGCTCTTATGCATGGTCCCATCATGGAAGGCCAATGATACCTGTTAGTGGTAGTGTTAATGTCCGTCTTCTGTCCTGCTGTAGTTCACTGAACCAGTATATGATCAATGTTTACCATAGATCTGGGTAATAACAGCTGCTGTCTGCCCTTGATTCTGCTCCTCCCATTTCTCATGCCTGGAGTCTCTCATATCCTGTTAGCAGGTGAAAGAATACCCTGCTACATTACAGCTGTGTTGAGTGCAAAAAACAAGATGTATGCAACTAACCTGTATGTAACAAGCCTCCAGAAGGATTTGCATTCTTAAGTCAACGGGAGTAGACTGTATTGCAGTGTGTACTGTAGCATTCCTCAACAGGAATTTAATGCTTTCTTTCATGTTTGTCCAATTTGCTGCTCTTAAAAACTGTAACCAAAGTACAATGACAGCAGCAAATATGCATTTGCCATATTATTACTGCAGCATTTTGGACTGCCTTGCTCCCAGTGTAATTTTAGCAAACTTGGAGAAAATGTTAAGAATTTTACATTCCAACTGCTTTAAGAGAAAATGTGAATTTTATGTGCTGAGCCATAAATTGCTCTCTCTCCCTTTCTCTCTTTGTCATCATGTATTTGTTTGTGATAATATACTGTCATGGTTTAACCCAGCTAGCAGCAGCAAATACCACACAGCCACTTGCTCACCCTCCTCCCTTCTGGGGGTGAGATAAAGACTTAAAGGGGCAAAGGGACAGGAGCCTCGTGGGTTAAGAACAATTTAATAATTAAAATACAATAAAATTGGATAGAATAATTACTATAATAATGATAATAATAGTAATAATATTAAAATATACAAATACACAAATCAGTGATACAC
>NW_010105602.1:11660-13394 GCF_000699245.1 Pterocles gutturalis | reverse complement strand
ATGATCTTTAAGGTCCCTTCCAAGCCAAAACATTCCATGATTCTGTGATAAGTCTGTGAGTGTCTCCACTGGTGTATGTCTTGGGAGAAATGAAGCTTCTCTATTTCTACTGCTTACTTCTTCACTGGAAACCTTTGGTTCAGGATTTTGCAGCAGTCCACAGCTGTGGGTCCAAAGACCTTACTAACTTTATTGACATTGCTAACTCATAATTGCAAGTCATCACCTGATTCTGAGGAGAGGCTTCAAACAAACAGTGAGGAAGGAGCAGCTGCTACTGCTGGACTTTAGGCAGCTTAATATATCTTTGGCTACAGTCAGACCAAAAAGTGTCTCCTAGGAGGGTAGTGTGGCTCCTGACAGAAGAAAACTTGATACAACGGAGCTTGGGTTCTTCTGCTGTCCTGATGACAAGGGACAATGTCAAACACAAAATCAGACCAGTTGAGGTGGGAAGGGACCTTGGTGGACTGTCTGGTGCAACCCTCGTGCTCAAACCAAGGTCAGCTACAGCAGGTTGCCCAGGGCTGTGTCCAGTCAAGCTTCAAGTATCTCCAAAGAGGAAGACTCCAAAATCTCTCTTAGCAACTTGTTCCAGTGTTCAACCACCTCTACAGGAGAAAAGTGTTTTCTTTTGTTCAGACAAAATTTCCTGTTTCAGCTTCTGCCTGTTGCCTCTTCTGTCACTTGGCAACGCTGAGAAGATCCAGGCTCTATCTCCTCTGCACCTCTTTAGTGTCTTGCTGGGCTGAGGCAAGGCCAGGGAGGGTTCACTCACCACTGTGGTCACGGGCAAGAAACCGACACGACTTGGGAAAACACAAAACCCCCCAATTTAATTTGTTAACAATATTTACAATCAAAACCAGAGCAAGATAATGAGAAAAAGCACTGCATCGTAGAAAGGCACCTCTCCCCCACCCCTCCCTTCTTCCCGGGCCCAAAGGCTTTGTTCCCATTTCTCTGCCTTCTCCCCCTGCCGGCACGGGGGCAGGGAATGGGGGTTGTGGTCAGTCCATGTTGTCTCTGCCGCTCCTTCCTCCTCAGGGGAGGCTCCTCACAGTCTGCCGTGCTCCGGCGTGGGGTCCCTCTCATGGGAGAGTCCTTCTCAAACTGCTCCAGCATGAGTCCTTCCCACATGGGGTCACAGTCCTTCGACAACAACCACAACACCATCCATTACAGACTTATGGCTAGAAAATATCTGGAAGTAAAGCGATAAAATAACCATCCAGCATCAATCCCATGGTATGGAAAGAAAATCCTGTCTCTCATTTGACAGGTCAATGGAAAGAAGGGATCAGCTGTGATAGAGAAATCTTGTACCTTCTTAAATACTGCCCTGAGCACCAAAGGGAGTGCCTGACATTTCTGTCCTAGCCTGAGATTTTTTTAACAGACAAAAATCAATGAAAAAACACGTTGAAGATGAGGCAGCTTCATTCACAGAGCAAGTGCTGCTCACACAGTAAATCTGCGTTTCCCAAGTGCTTGGCTGGAGACCGTGTTATTGTCCCTGAGCAACACTCAAGCCAGGCTTTAATGGTGACCCTCAAAACATTAAGATAGAGGTTGTCCACTAATGGACTCCAAATAGGTGCATCAATGGCCAATTTTTCTGGGGAGGAATCATAGAATCATTGAATGGTTTGGGTTGGAAGGGACCTTAAAGATCATCAAGTTCCAACCCCCCTGCCATGGGCAGGGACACCTCCCACCAGCCCAGGTTGCTCA